>NW_027468565.1:20630634-20745634 GCF_046254945.1 Alosa pseudoharengus
ACAGAGAGCAGCTGAACGCCATCACCTCATTCGTTGACGCCAGCATGGTGTACGGCAGCACCGACCAATCAGCCTCTGACCTCCGGAACCTGTCGTCCCCTCTCGGCCTGCTGGCTCTCAACCCTCAGCACTCAGACCAGGGGCTGGGCATGATGCCTTTCCTGCCCAGGAAGCAGTCTCATCTGGACCCCTGTGGCCCTCGCACTGGCCGAAACGCCTCAGGGGCAGAGACGCCTCCAGACCAGAACATGACCTCCTGTTTCCAGGCAGGTAGGTCAGGCTACACATTATTAATACATATTAATATAGTTGAATTATCTTTCAATTAGCAACTAAGATATTTTAGAGTTTAATTCGAAGAGAATTTAGCTTGGAATGTAAATGTTACAGATTAGAAAAAAACGTGCAAAAATTATACACCCTGATGTTCTAGATTATCATCCGTATGCATAGATTATACACCCTCACTTTATTATGTAAAAAGAAATAGAGTGTGTGTGTGTGTGTGTGTGTGTGTGTGTGTGTGTGTGTGTGTGTGTGTGTGTGTGTGTGTGTGTGTGTGTGTGTGTGTGTGTGTGTGTCAGGAGACTCGCGGGCGAATGAGCACCTGGGCATGATCGCCCTGCACACGTTGTTTCTGCGCGAGCACAACCGTCTGGCCCGGGAGCTGAAGCAGCTGAACCCTCACTGGTCCCCCGACACACTCTACCAGGAGGCCCGCAAGATCATGGGGGCCATCCACCAGGTGATGGAGGACATGGGATGTTTAGATTAGATTCTAGATTAGATTCAACTTTATTGTCATTGTGCAGAGTACAAGTACAGAGACAATGAAATGCAGTTAGCTTCTAACCAGAAGTGCAAAAAAGTGCAATGTAAACAGTATATGACATACAGTATAGTGTAGTGTGGACAGTATTATACAATTAAGAAAGTGGCATGGTTCACAGTAGGGATATGTGCAGTGTATTAACAAGAACATTATAAGAGCAGAAAAAATATGCAGTATGGACAATATAGACAGATATGTACAGTATGTATAAGTGTATGTTTTTGTTATATAAATGTATATAGTATGTTTGTAATATAAATAGAATGCTATGGGTGGGATAGGGTAGTGCCACCTCCTTGTTGTCCCTGTCAAGTGGTCCATGGTTGTGGTGCAGCTCAACAGGCATGGTGGCGTAGGTTGGGGCTGGGGGGAGGGGGTAGTTGGATATGTAGTATTGTGGTGAGGGGTTGTTATTGGTAGGTTGGGGGGTTGGTTGTCACGTGTTGCAGAGTTAGCGTTCAGTAGGGTGACAGCCGCAGGGAAGAAGCTTCCTCTAAGCCTACTGGTCCGGGTGCGGAGAGACCTGTAACACCTCCCGGAGGGGGAGTGAACAGTCTGTGGTTGGGGTGAGAACAGTCTTTGATGATGCTGTGCACCTTACGCAAGCATCACTTGCCCTGGATGGCCTCGATGGATGGGAGTGAGGAACCGGTGATGCGTTGGGCACAAATGCGTTTTCACCACCCACCACCAACTGCTCTGCTTTCCGGTCAGAGGCAGAGCAGTTGCCGTACCATACTGTGACACGGTTGGTGAGGATGCTCTCGATGGTGCAGCGGTAGAAGTTCACCAGGATCTGAGGAGACAGGTGGACCTTTTTTAGTCTCCTCAGGAAGAAGAGACGCTGGTGAGCCTTCTTGATCAGGGTAGAGGTGTTGAGGGTCCAAGAGAGGTCCTCAGAGATGTATCGGTGCATCACGTTGTTAGGTGCTGGACCTTCTCTCTGTGGGCTCTCATCATTGTTGCTGATGAGACCAATCAATCACCATTGTGTTGTCTGCAAACTTGACAATGGTGTTAGAGCCATGTACAGGTGTGCAGTCGTAGGTGAAGATGGAGTAGAGGAGAGAGAGCGCATACATTCCCCTGTCCACTAAAATATATATGAGTGACTGCAGGGCCCTGGCATCTGAGGGTTAAGATAGCATAGCAATAGCCCAGTAATCTATGGCCCGGTTTCAATGACATGGATTACTGTAAGTCTAGTCCAAAAGCTTTTTTTCCAATGGAGATCTTTGTTGAAGTTATCAATCCTTTAGTCTAGAACTAGGCTTAATTCATAGGTAGGAGTCCTGCCCAAAATAATCATCTCTTCGCTGGTATGTGCAGAGCAGAGTTGGAGCTTGGGGTTTTCAGTTTTTCCTTTGATGTTTTATAGATACAGTATAATTGAAACCCAGTGAGGCCCCAGGAACAGTTGTGTGGTCTTTACATAATGGCATCTGAGAAGGAAAGGCCCAAAACATTAGCCCGACACTGACAGACTATGCCTCAATATATAGCCTGGGGATAGAACAACCCCAGAGATTTTGACTCATCTTTTTACTCATCATTAAAACATTTCTTTACAGTGAAACAATGACTACATGAGTCAGTTCTCCAAAATAACACACTTCCTCTCTCCTTCTCTTTCTCCTATGCTCATACCACTCTCTTTCTCTCTCTCCTTCTCTCCCTCTCCTCTCTCTCTCTCTTTCTCTCTCTTTGTTTCTCTCTGTCTCTCTTCCATACTCATTCTTGCTTACCCTCCTCACGCACCCCCTCTCTCCCACAGATTCTGACCTGGGAGCACTACTTGCCCCGCGTGCTGGGGGATGAGGTGACCTCTGAGCTCATTCCTCCATACGAGGGCTACGTCCCCCAGGTCAACCCCAGCATCGCCAACGTCTTTGCAGCCGCTGCTTTTCGCTTCGCGCACGTTACGGTGCAGCCGGTGGTGACCCGGCTCGGCCCAGGGTACCAGCCCAGCCCCAGGCACCCGACACTGCCTCTCCACCACTCCCTCTTCGCCTCCTGGAGGGTCATTCAGGAGGGTGAGACAGGCTCCAATTACCAATAACTTCAACTTTACACAATACATTATTACTCAAGGACTGCGCTGACATTCAGTTGTTTATTTAGCTATACATTGGCATCACTTTGAGTTTAATTTGTATCCTTGCCTGTGTAGACAGTTTTACCGTATATTCATTATTTTGTCATCTGCGTTTGTTCACTACATATTAAAAAGATGTTGTTAAGATTCTTAGACTTTTTGACACAATGTGTTTAGGATTTCCTCTGTACTGACCCTCATCTCCTTTTTCCCTGTCTCTCTCTTCCTCTCCCTCTTCCCTGTCTCTCTCTTCCCCTTCATCTTCCCTGTCTCCCTCTCTCAGGTGGGGTTGACCCTGTGTTGCGTGGTTTGCTGCTGTCCCCAGCGAAGTTGCAGGTGTCTGATCAGATGATGGTGGAGGAACTGACTGAGCGACTCTTCCAGGCTCAGGGGGGACTGCCCTTCGACCTTGGGGCCCTAAACCTCCAGAGAGGCAGGGACCATGGACTACCTGGTACATAGCTTTAAAACACACACACACACACACACACACACACACACACACACACACACACACACACACACACACACACACACAGGCATGCATCCACAGGCACATGCACTCACATATACGTCCGTACATATACACATAGTCACACATACACACATGCTCTCACAGTTACTTACTCTTCCAGCTTTTTGAAATGTATTAGTGCTGACTTTTGTTTCTCTTTGTTTCTTTTTATTACCTATTTACCATGCCACCATTCATTATGATGCCCCCTCCTCCTCTCCTCTCCTCTCTCCTGTCCTCCTCCTCCTCTCCTCCCCTCCTCCTCTCTCCTCCTCTCCCCTCCTCCTCTCCTCTCTCCTGTCCTCCTCCTCCTCTCCTCCCCACCTCCCCTGCTCCTCTCCCCTCCTCCTCTCTCCTGCCCCAGGCTACAGTGTGTGGAGGAGGCTCTGTGGCCTGTCTGACCCTGTCTCTGAGTCTGACCTGGCAGGAATCATGGGTAATCCCACATTGGCTCAGAAGCTGCTGGCTCTGTACAGCACGCCCCAGAACATCGACGTGTGGGTGGGGGCCATCTCGGAGCCGGCCCTCCCAGGGGGCCGTGTGGGGCCCCTGTTGGCCTGCCTGCTGGCCAAGCAGTTCAGGGCCCTTAGAGATGGGGACAGGTAGAGTCTGATTCACCCATTACTGACATACTGGGCACTGTATAAGCAGCATTACTGAACATCAGATGTGGACATAGACACACACACACTTAAATAAATACTCACAAGCAAAAATGTATTTAGATGGCTATTTTGTTGTGAAACTCTTTAAAAATGGACCATGCGTGTTAAAAATGAGCTAAGTAACACAACCCACATGGATCTTTTCTTTTTTTTAACCTACCAAAGAGCACATTTGTTTTAGTCTGAACTTCTGAGCACTCTGTGTATGTTCTGAAGAAACAGCTGTTGCTCAGCCTCTGTCTCTCTGTTCTCCCGGTTCTGGTGGCAGAGAAAGGGAATTTTCAGCCTCTGTCTCTAGGTTCCCTAGGTTCTGGTGGCAGAGAAAGGGAATGTTCAGCCTCTGTCTCTCGGTTCCCTAGGTTCTGGTGGCAGAGAGAGGGAATGTTCAGCCGTGCGCAGAGGTCATCGCTACAGAGGGTCTCTCTCTCCCGCGTCATCTGCGACAACACACACATCCAGCTGGTGCCGCCCGACCCGTTCACACGCACTCTCTGCACAGAGGACCTCCTGCCCTGCACCCACCCCCGCATACCCCCACTGGACCTCAGCGCCTGGAGGGAACCAGACTCAGGCAGGTCCAGAGCAACAGAACCACTGAGCTGCCATTTACTCGCCTGTGATTTCCTGTGTATTAGCCGCATTGTGTATAAACCGCAGGACAGTGTTTTATGCAAGTTAAAAAAACAAAACCATATTGATACTATATTAACTGCCCCCGTATAACCTCATAGCTGAAGAATTTTTTGCACAATCAGTGTATAAACCGTGACTAATAGTTGGGAAATTACGGTAATGGAAGTTCAGGAGATTGAGGAAAGAGATTGGTTTAATGACATTTGGTGAAAGAAATGGATGTGAGAAGATTATCCATTGGCATAATATTAATTTGAAAATTATGTCTCTTTTGGTCTCTTCCTTTGGCAAAGGACATACCAATTAAGAAAGATGGCTTTTTTTGGTTTTATATATTACTGTGTATACCTGAATGAACAAAAAAACCCAGAACACCTGTAGTGTTTCCTCCATTTCCTTGTCTAACACACCATCCTCCTTTCCTCTTCTTCTCTGTCAGACCCCACGTGTGGCTCCATTCCCCGTATCCAACCCGGCTACTCGCTGCTCTGTGACAGCGCCGTTCTGTACCAGTGCCCCGCCGGATTCAGCCTCGTCGGCCCCTCCCAAGTCAAGTGTGACCCACACACCCAGCAGTGGACACCAGCACCCCCTACCTGCCAAGGTAATGCACTACAGGATCATGGGGAGAGTGCTCTACTGTGCTGAAGGACAATGTTGAATTGCTAGTAGACTACCATGGTCTCAGCATATCTCACTTTATGTCATGTTATATAATGTCCACCCTATTCTATTGCACATGAAAACATCCAGATATTGTCTTTTCAGTTGGGTTGTGTCAAAAAGTAAAAATCCCTCTGCCTCCCAGAGGTCATTTCGAGAAAAATTAAAGCAAATTAAAAAAATGAGGCTGAATCCTCAAACTGGTATTTTTCTTTCCCTTAGATGTGGATGAGTGTGCGTCTAGTCCCTCAGTCTGTCCTCAGAACACAGAGTGCCACAACACACCTGGCTCCTTTACCTGTACAGGTAATCAGTCCCGTATCAGACTCCTTGGTCTATGTCCACTTAGCAGTCACCTGACACTGTCATAATGTCACATAATGTAAATGCACATAACTTGTGAATTAGTTGGTCCAGGCTACTGTATCGAAGTCAATTGCTTGCCTGCAGGTATGGAATGCATAGTGTAACTGGACCAATGCAGCAGGAACTTCCATTCTTTTGTGTGGCATGACTGCTTATTGTTAAATATATTCTGTTCCTGTTTTTTGCGCCCTTTTGTCAGAGCCTGACGTGGCATCTTTCTCGGCCTCTTCAGTAGCAGCTGCAGTGGTGGCCGTGCTGGGCGGGGTGGCTGTGATGTTGCTCATCATGGTGTGCTACAGGAGGTTAGTGTGTCTGTGACCCATCCCTGCTATAGAATGTCCCTTACAAACACATGACAAAAACAAGGCAGGAGCTAATAAAGCATGGCATCAGCACTCACGCCACTACGTGCTAAACAAAAGAAAGGTTGTATTGTCTGTGCTGTGATCATGGAAACCAGATGGAAACAAAGCATGGCACAGGTCGCGCATTAAGCTTGCTGATTAGTTTGCAGTCTGCGATCCCAGAAACCAGTTCATTGTATAACATGTTTAAACACATTTGTTGTTACAGGTTTTTCCCCATGAAAAGTGATCACTTGCAGAGTCGTTGCTGTCAGAGGCCAAGTTAATGCCTTGGAAGGGTGTGTTGGATGAAACTTGAGGAGACCACAAGCACTGATCAGTCTGTTTTCCTTTCTGCCTGACCTACTCCCCATTCATGGTTGTTGAACCATCTCACATCATTTAAGGCTGTGAATTGAATTTTGTTGATGTCATTACATTATTTCTGTAAACTGTACAAATTCAATCATCCTCTCAACAATCCTCAAATATGTATTGACACAAATGTAACTTTTTCATAAAGTAAACCAAAATCTGTTAGAAATAAATATTTTTTATTTATTTTTACACATTGACTCAGAATATGATTTATGTTCGATATTGCCTAAAGTTGCACAGTGCCCAAAGTTAGGTAGTTGTTCAATGTATTTCCTTATATGGTGTATTTTCTACAAGGCTGTACTGTGAGATATAAAAGGACTCTTCTAGCTGTGAGATAGATACTCTAGCTTTATGAATTACTTCTTAGCTGTGAGAGATATACACATTAAGTCCCATTACATCTCCGCAATAATAGAATGTCTGTTTGTGCTCTCGTTTAAGTTCCCAAGGGTTTCCCAACTCCTGTCAATATACATCCAAGTTTCAGTCACATTGTTAAGCATATACACATTCCTGCAGGTCAATAATTAATTGGTTCACTGTGCTTTAAGTACTGGAGCCATTCTATTCCTGGGCACAATGGCTCCACATTCCAAGAGTAGATTGTGGATTGTGTGTGTATGAGCCTGAAGCTCTGGTAGGTCTGCTCTGTCTCTGCGTGTGTGTGTGTGTTTATGTGTATGTGTGTGTACATGTTTGTTTCCCTTCTACTCAAACCAGCTTTGCAGCTAAGGGTGTGGCAAAACTTCCTGGCTGTGCCATATTAGCCTTTAGCAAAGAGACAGCCCATTCTGCCTGTCAGTCTTGATTATATCAGGAGAAATTTCACCGTGCCTTTAGAACAATGTGAAAGAGCTTCAGGAAACGTATGAATGAAGAAAGAAATCAAACGGAATAACCACATCCAACAGAAAAGACTTAATTAGTTTCAGTTAGCCCTCAAGACATACTCCTCTCTGCTGGTATTGTGTTGTTTTTATTGACCTAAACGTCCATGCTGGCATGTTAATAGTGCACTTGAGTTTAGTTCATTCTCATATCATATAAGGCAGCTTAGAACCTATGTACCACACAGGCCCAGCAACACATTTTTACAATTTACAATGCAGGAGTCTTGCAACATATAGGGTGCATCAAAAGGACTTCTAATGCAAACATACATACGTTCAATCATGCAAGTGTACTCTTTATGAACACAGGGTTTAGACTTCGGAGTGTGGGGCTGAAACATCTGACCAAACATATCATTAGCGCGTCGACCCGTACACACAAATATGGCTGTATATCCATGCAAAAGCAACAGTCACTAGGACTGATCATGGCTTGTGTATTTACACATTAACATTCTGGAGTGTCTACAGGCTGTGCTGAAGCTGTGATATAGTACCTGTGTACAGCACAGTTTGTAATAAAGCTAATTCTCTAACCACTGCTAGAGACAGAAGGTATGCATTGGTGTGCTGAGGCTATGGCTATAGAAGACGAAGCAATGCAAAGGCTAAAGCTAGTTATTCATTCATCCTATAAACAAAGACATTTAGCTTAACATACTTACAAAAAATCTAAACACATTTACACAAGGAGTTTGAACTGAGAGACATCTAAATGTCTATTATCTGGGCACCATTTTGAAGACATTTGTTCTAAATTGTGCATCTTATATGAACCTTAACAAAACTTGACTTATCTTGAATAAACACATGGTAGGGCATTATTCGTTGACCAATTAGTTCTCTATATGGAACTGGACTTGTTTCTAATTCCGTGGTTCTGTTTCTGTTCCAATTAACTTCTCATGTGCATCTCATCTCATCTATGTACAGCCTGAACCTCAGGGAGGGAACTTCATAGTAGTACTAACTAACTAGCAAGACAATGCTCACTGCTCATACCAAGCCTTTGGCAGCCTGGTGAGCTCTCAAGGCCAGAACACATGAGACATACGGGAATGTAAAGGCAACATTAGAGGAGTGTACGGAAAGAGCAGCAATGTCCTGATTTGAGTGCTTTAGAATAAGGAGTGTGGACTCTATGTCAGTAACGCCTAAAGATGATGCACTCTGGTCTGGATGACGCTATGGCTTTGACCTATCAAACTTAACTGCAGTAACACTGGTCCGCTCCACGGGACATGTGCTGTGACAGTGACTCCTGACATGAGTAAATGTATCTACTGCATAGTTATAGCTATGCAAACATTCCCACCACTAAACCATAATTACTAAAGCCATCCAATTGTGCACAAGGGGGAAATATCAAAACCACAACAATTGGTATTTTGTGAGAAGGAAAAGTGAACACGGTCTCAGCGGCTCAGATAATACATGTCTCACTTGAGTCAATAAGCTGTCCTTGTTGCATGTTAACATAAACTCACTGAATAGGACCGGTCACTGCTGGTTCATAATCTTCAGTTTGGCAACTTGTGATTCTGTCATCTAACACATAACTTCCAATCCACACTGTCTGTGCATCGTAACCTCATGGCACTGACAGAGGACTCTGGAGATAAACTATATTGCTCGCAGCCCATTGCTCCTTCTGTGTGTGTGTGTGTGTGTGTGTGTGTGTGTGTGTGTGTATATACGCTGATTGTGCTCTGAGGCTGACTTCCGCTGTTTCCTAGCTCTCATCCGTGAGAAAGAAACCCAGTTTTGCCATGGTCATCTCACTCCGCAAGCGCATAACTTCCCAAAACATCTGTTCCACTACAAAGAGAAAAACATAAATAAGAAAATATACATGGCCTTCCAATATTGTATTTCAAATATATTATCAAAAATGTTTATTTTACATTTGAAACTCACCATCCTGCCTCACTAAGCCTTGTTGGATGTATCTTATGTAGGTAAAAAAGTTGCACACTGCAGTGATCTGAGGATAAAATCGATAAGACATTAATCTCATTAGAGTTAGAGACAGTCACAGACCACATAAATGTATATTAAAACAACATAAAACTAAACAGAGCTCATACATTATAAATAAGTACATTACATTAATGTTGACTGATAGTTCAGCAGTTATAAATAAGAACAAATACATATGAATAAATGCTCAAGTGAAGACTGATATTAAAATGGAGCAGGACGCATTCAGCTGGTATAAACAGAATTCGTAGCATAAGGCGTAAGTCATATCAAGTGATACACAAGCGATGGCTGGTAATAAGACAGAGAGAGTGTGTGTGTGGAGTAGAGGGATTACCCGAGCTCGGCTGGAGGGGGAGATGTAGTAGTAGCTCTCTTTGTCTCCCAGTTTGATGCGATGGCGACAGGGCCGGGACATGCCACTCAAGGCGCACTTCCTGTTAGAGGAAGGGAGGGACAAACAACAGCAACACGGGATCAGATCCTCTCTGTCTAGGGTCAGCCCAGAGTGGGAAACACACACCCTCACAACACACACACACACACACACACACACACACACACACACAGCGGGAAACACACACCCTCACAAAACACACACACAGCTGCACTGCAACAGCATGCAGCAGATGTGGCCGGACACACACCGCCAAAACGTTTGGCTAACATTCAGTTAATTCAGCTCTGACAAAACATCTCCAAATAGAGGATGCGTACAGCACAAACCACAAAACAACAGATTTATCTTGTATGCTTGACATTCACAAGGGGAGAAAACATTTTAGAAGAGATGGGTGTTAATCCTGGCCTTCATGGCCTGAAGTTGAGTTAGAAACGGCATGATGAGAGACAGCCAATGCACACACACACACACACACACACACACACACACACACACACACACACACACACACACACACACACACATACATACATACACACACACACACACACACACCCCAGCATCCAGACCCCAACCCTGCCCATCAGAACACACAGACAGACTGAAGGCCTGGTGGGTGCTTGAGGGTCAGGTCATACAAATACACAAGCACAAGTAGGTGTCAATTGACAAACTACATGGCAGTGCTCTATCAAGCAGGAGAGTCTGTGTGTGTGTGTGTGTGTGTGTGTGTGTGTGTGTGTGTGTGTGCATGTGTGCGTGTGTGTGTGTGTGTGTGTGTGTGAGAGAGAGAGAGTGTGTGTGTGTGTTAGTGAGTGTCAGTCTGAAAGGAAAAGACAGGGTGATGTCCCAAGTCACTTACGTCTCTACAGCACCTCTCCAGCCACTGAAAGAAACAATTTCAAATCGAACGGAGATTAAAAAGCGTGATGTGGAGCAGTGATTTCTAATGATTCAAATGAAAAATGCTTGGGTCCTCTGCCATAACACAGGCTTCTTCTTCCGGGTCATTTTAACTAGTTACCAAGTTAAACTCCAAAAAAAATCTCTCAAAGTAATATTTTGCAACTTTTCATTACAAGTGATTAAAATGTATCTATTTGAATCATTACTTTCCCTTAAAGGTAAACACTATGTATAGTACACAGTATGTATAGTTTCCATGACCACAGAGGAATCCTGGTTATACGGCCTATGAAACAGACTACTAGCATTGGGAAAGGAGCATAGCTAAAAAACATACGTTTGAAAGACTTGAGCCAAACACCAGCAAAGACCTTGGGATTTGTATTTCTACAGGGCAATACTTGATTTGATTTTCTTCAGAAACAAAATAAGAGAGAATTTTGTTTACTATCAATAAGCATTTGGCCTATGTCTAATGCAAGCATGCACTAAACTGGCAGTGGGATGCAACTCATTATGTAGGAAGGACTACAGCAAGATACTACAAAAGGTTACTGTGACAGTAATACTATGTTGTTGTACTAGCAAGACAACATTTTCCACAAATTGACAACATACAACCACAGCTGTTGAGTCTTTGGGAAGAAGAGGTGAGACCCACAACAGCTACCTGTTTCGTAGCCCAAAAAATGGTGTCATTCTTTCACATAACCTTTTTACAGTGCTAAGGGTTTCTGCTATATTTATGTTTTTAGTAATCACTGCACAGTGATTTGTCTGTGCATGTACAACTAAAAATGATTGTCTCAATGTCATTTTAATTTAATTATATTTCCTACAATTATACATTTATTTCTATACCAGATTTATTATGAAATGAATGTGTGTGTGTGTGTGTGTGTGTGTGTGTGTGTGTGTGTGTGTGTGGACTTTGACTCACTTGGGTCCCCCACACTCAATGGCCGAGGCCTTCACCAGAGGCAGGGCACTCATGGCCACAGGCTCAATGGTCAGAGAGTTGCTCTCCACCGCACTCTGCACTGACTGAGATAACTGGAAACAGAGAAATCCAATAAGTAGAGTAAGATAAGACAAAGGGCTTGTGGATGGATGGATGGATAGATAGATAGATAAAAAAAAATTTGGATATAGACCCTTTTAAGAGAGTTCCATTATCAGCATCATAGTTGGCCCCACAAGACTTCCTTTTTAACATTCCATGTTATCTTAATGCAGAGGAAGTAGATTGGGAACCAAATAGAATGTTCAAGCATTGTTTTTGTTTTTATTGTTGAAAGGGTCTATACAAACGAGTTTACCTCCGAGCGATTGAAGGACAGGCAAGGCCCGATGTCCTCTCTATAAACCCGGCTCATGAACGCAGAGGAGCTGGCCAGACTGGGGGCCTCTCTCCAGGACAGGAACTCTGCATACAGAACTGAATCCACCTGAGAGAGAGAGAGAGAGAATGAGAGAGAGTGTGTGTGTGTGTGAGTGTGAGTGTGTGTGTGTGTGTTCAAGTGTGTGAGTGTTTGTGTGTTAGTGTGTATGTATGTGTGTGTGTGTTTGTGTGTTAGTGTGTTAGTGTGTGTGTATCATTATTTAAATCTGACTTCATAAGGCTGATTTCCCAGACATGGATTAAGCCTAGTCTCAGACTAAACACTTTTTTACTGGAAAACTAGAACTAAGCTTAATCCACGACCAAGAAATCGGCCCGCAGTGAACCGCAAAGGAAGCACTATTGACAGAGAGAGCAGAGTGACTGACAGAAAGAGAAGCCGAGGGAGAGGCAGGATGAGTGATAGTGACAAAACAGGTCAGCAGTATATCACTGACAACTCAAAAATAAAGGAAGTTCTCTGTTTTTGTCAGCACTCTGGTTTAGACGTATGCTGAGACAAGGCCACAGTGGCATGAATTCTCTTGCACAGACCAAATCCAGACTTTTAACCATAGAACATAAAGAGCATTCCTCTGATAGACCACCATAAAATGTTAATTATAGATCACTTTTTTTGTCCAAAAAAGTCCTCTGAATAATCTCAAATAACAGACCCCTGGCCCCCTATACACCAATAAGCTAAAAACAGTTCCTAACTGGTGGATTTAGGAGAAAATCTTAAAAATATTATTAACTTTAGGACTCCTAGGAGTAATTCACAAAGCATTTTGGTGCAGAGACCAAAAGTCAAAAAAGTATATATACTTATACTTATACTATTTTAACACTAAAAGTAGCATCTAGTGCTTAGAAGTGGTCAAGAGGACTCCTAACCCACTAAGACCAATTCACAAACGATCGTTTAAGCAGCTGCTGGTGGACGATTGGCTAGTGGACAGGAGTGGCAGGGGGTTACCTGGTGACAGAGGGCCCCTGGCACCTCACCCTGGCATGGCCAGTAGGGCTCGTAGATCACACTGACTGACTGACCAGGGACCAGACACAGAATCAGAGAGAGGAGAGCAGGAACCGCAGACTGAGAGACAGAGGAGAGAAAACAGGAACAGAGAAGAGGTGCGGGGAGAGAGAGAGAGAGGTGAGAAAGATCAAGAGAGTGAGAAAGTGAGGAAGGGTTAGGTTAAATCACACGCAAAGAGATCAAGAAAAGGGTGAAAGGGAAGAGAATCAGAGCAGTAGAATCCAGCAGAGTCCACATTGATTAGAAAAAGAGGAAATGTGAGAGAAGAGACATGAATTGGGAAGAATTGTATTCCCACATTCACAGACACACATTGAATGAAGACTTATAAGACACTGTTGTTAGGCTTTTCATGCATGTCTGTCAGCCCAGGAAAGGCCAAGGGGTCAGAAAGAGGATTAGCACGCACTCCAGATCATCTGAGCTTTCTGACAAAGTAAAGCCAGATGTGTACTTCTGCCACGGGGCACGGTTGCACCGCTTGCCGTGTGTGTGTTGGCCTGCAGAGTGTGTGTGCACGGCGCTCTCTCCTACCTCCTTGTCTTCCTTGCTGGCTGCCTGTAGGTCCGCGGGGCTGGCCTCAGCCTGGCTGTGGAAGCTGGAGAGGATGCTGCTGGCACTCTTGTTTCGGGTGTGCCCCCTCAGCGCCCCTCTGGTGCCCGGGGACTGGAGCTGGGGGTGCAGCTGCCGGTTGGGGGAGGAGGGGGTGGAGGTCAGCACCAGGGTCTTCAGGGCAGTTACCTCAGCCTGCAGGACATCAATCTGGACAGAGACAAAGAAGGAGGTGTGGGGGGGGAATCAGACTGGAGAAGATGTGTGTAAGGCTATGTAATGTCTTTAAGGTTTCCAATGTGTTAGTATTACTGCATAGTCAAATGACATGGCAAGAGAGAGGAGAGTTATCACGGACAGAAGGAAGGAAAAGAAGAACGAAAAAGAGAAGAGAGAAAGTGGGAGACATGGAAAGAAAAACAAACCTTTCCCTGAGCCTCTTTCAGTTGTTTTTCAGCGGTTGCCTGTTTCACATTAGCTTCACGCACCATTTTATGGGCCTCCTGAAGAGTGGACAGACATGAACACATGCAGAGTTCTGTGAGTGAGGTTCATCGGAGCGGTCTCATGTTTACGCGTCTGGCACTGCTGCTAGTCCTCCAAGCATCTTAACAACTACTACTACAACTACACAGCACAGCGGTCAACCAATTCCACTTTAAAACTAGCCTCTTTGTAAAATGGTGTGGGACCGTTTCACAATGATTACGTTACATGTTTGCTTTGATATCTGTGGTTATTTCTGTCTTTACGACGGTACCAGTAGTATTACCATCTGAAGGAGAAGGCAGTTAGCGGTGCGTAAAGCTGCAAGACCAAGTTCGTCTTACCTCAAAAAGGCTGGCAGTCAGTTCTTCCAGCTCCTGCTCAAGCTGGTTGCGAACATGAGAGAGGCGTTCACATTCCTCTCCCTTGAGTTTCAACTCCTATTCAAACGGGCAAGAGAAAGTATGTGTTTGTTTTGCGACTATTAGACAAGAGATGCTGACTGTGTACAGTGGTAATAATAGCAAACATTACAGCACCTTCTGAGCGGCATCCAACTGCTCCCGAAGAAACTCGGCCCCTTTCTCCCTTATCTCTATTGATGAGCTCCGCAGACGGGACACGTTGTAGTGTTCCCCTCCACGGGAGTCCTCCTCCCCCTGAGGCATCGCCGCAATCTGTCCCCCTCCTTCGCTGGGTCCCGGATCCGTATCCAGGTCGACTAGCCTAAAATACAATAGTATTGAGAAGATGCAGCCATGATGAGCGCTCGGAGGTGACGTAGGCTACAGGACAGTGCAGTTAGCACTAGCCACTGTCCCGTACCACTGTCCCGTCGTAGGCTATATTGTATCTAACGTTAGACAAGGCAAATGAGCAGAAATTGTACGAACAGCTGTCTATATCTAATGCGTGGGGTCTAAACGTAAACGCGTAAACGCAAACTACGCGCGTAGCTCCATTACAATATCCAAGTGCTGGTGTCATCAAAGTTTGATGTAAAGAGGACACACTGTAGCTTTACATAACTTTCAAGATAGGACAAGCTCCCATGGAAAACTTGAACTCCGGTTGGCCGGATATCTCTTCGCAGACCCCAGCCCTTACCCTCAGACCCGTCGGCCACACTCACTTATCCCCGCGATGTCCACGGAAACATCCGTTTACGCCCTGCTCTAGTAGGCAATATTCCTCAAATCTCAACTCAGTTTGGAATGTCACCCTCTGGTGAGACACTATGGATAAAGCTGTATGTGCACCGATGAACCCAATGACAGCATACTGCTTGCAATTTAAAGTAGACACACTGTAACCTACATTTACTTATTTGTCAACGGGTAAAGCGTTATTGTCCAGTCAGTCCGATCTTCATTGAAGCCATCCTCCTATTCAGGAAAAACAATCTGTGCCAACGACTGCGGTCGACTATCTGTCACAAGTCACATGACGCAGAGTTTGTAAAAAGTCAGCCTCTCCCGGAAACATGTGACCAATTTGGTCTTCAAACGCGCAGTAAAGCTGCCTTAGAGTAGCCTAATGTGTCCTATTTCTGAAAAGTTCACTTTGTTCTGTCTAAACAGCTCTTCCTTTGATAAATTCGTTTCCAGTGTCTTTCATCGTAGTCACATGAATGCAAACCACACAGTTCACAGTGATTATGTTATCTCTCACCTCTCTTTTGGGTCTAAATTTAAAGCTTATGGTATGGAACTACATACTAAATATGAGATTACATCAGTTTTTTAGTTCAACAACCATACAAATAAGTATTCTTCCCCTTCAGCATGAAATTTGTCAGAAGTTTGGTGAACATTTTTTTCTCGTCTGGGTATTATAGTTCAGCAGTGTACATTGAAAAAAGCTATATCATCAGTTGCCAGGAGTGGACTTGTTTACAATTTTGTTAAACAAAAAAAGAGTGATGATAATTGTGTTATGAGGTCTTCATTACAAGATAGAGACCATCACTGCCCGTTTCTATGCCTGTGTATTTTTTTCAGTGTTTTATTGCAAGAATTGCATAGAATAAAAAAACACTTAAACAGGACTCAGAATACACAAGACGACACTTGAGAGAAGTCAGCTTACAGGTGCTTTAAACTTAGTCCATTGCTGGATGCTGATATTTTGAAATAATCATGTGACAATGAATAAAATGACAATGTCTGCCACTTGGCAAACAGTTTCTTCTCCCTTTTTCTAAAGCATACCTAGAGGGCTGATTAAGCTCACTATAAGACCAGGTAATGTGAGCCAGCCAGCCAGTGAGAGCTGAACAAAGCGGTAATACTGAAGTTACAGGCCTTGGGAAACTATGACAGTCCATATCACTGCAGGCTGTGTGGGATAGCAGTATCAGTAAACTGGTGGTATTTCCACTTCACACACACACATACAGACACACAGACACAGACACACACACACATGCACGCACGCACGCACGCACTCACAAAGACCTAGTTGTACACAGTGAGTATACAGCTGTGCAGTGATAAACTTCTATATCTGCTTGGTAGAGGGGGAGCAGCTTCACAGAAGAGAACTTCTGATGGCAAATTTGAGGAAAAGTTAGTAAACCACCCTATTTACCTAATTTGAGGGTGCTGATTCTGAATACTTTGTTTACCAAGCTCAATTCTGAGTTCTAAGCCGCATAATCAGCATTTTAACATAAAATAGCGATTTTTTTTGGCTTATTTTTCCTTAAATTGGGTTGATTTCAAATGTAATCACTAAAACCAAATAAAAGTGTTCTCTAAATACATGTTTGAGCATTAAAGAAGCCATACTATAGTTTATTAATGTATTTAATGGGAACATGATTACAGTTAACATGTAATAAACTCGGAAATTCTAATCAAAGCACAACCATATTTTTATTGCTAACATAGTGAGTCACTCATATTGTGTTTAATGCATTTCATCACAATAACAAGTTGCACAGATAACTTTCAACTCAGAATATATCCTAATGCAGAACTGCATCTACCGTCAGCAACAACCGACAAGTAAAAACCATTTAACTTCTAGTAACACTGGATTTGGTATGTGTGCTTGCCTCCATACTAGAGCTTGATAATGTGCTTTTCTAATATGCCATTGAGCAGCATCACTTGTTGGTGGTAGAGCCTCCAATCCTCGACATCTACGATACCAAAATTATGACTTCGATACAATACCTGCCATAAATATCCTGGTACTCCATACTGAAACGATATCCAAATCCTAAAATATCTGGAAAAGAAAGGACGCAGGCCTCCTCCAAGTGTATTGAGTCATTTGTGTTGAATTTGGTGCAATTTTGGTCAATTCTGGGTTTAAACTTTAAACTTCTAAACATCCTACATAATTATTATTTTTGTAGTCAGTAAAATAGTAGTTTGTGTGTGATTAAGTCCTTTATTGTTTGTTATAGCTCATTTATATTGTGTGGTGTTTTGGCAATAAATTACCTTTAAATAGCCTAAGTAGGCTAGATCAAGGTCAGTGTTTCAAATTACTGCATGCAAATCACTTCAGGGTCCCTACACATTTTCCATTTAAAAATTCCATACTTTTTCCATACTCAAATTTTCAAACTTCTCGGTAGATTTTTCTGACATTGTCAATGGAGTGTTCTACTAGCATTGTGAATAGCTGTATAATAATGTTTATTATTAACTTGTTAACCCTCAGAAAACACTTGCCCATTGTTGGATACTTTTCATTGGGGAAGTGCTGAGTTGGAAGGTGCACTCACATTTGATACAGCATACTACATATGTTGGAGACTAGTGCACTGCTGGCAGAGGCCTCAGAAATCACCGTAAACAGTATTATTTGTTTGCAATAACAGTTTATCAGATAATGCAGTATCCATGTCTTGGTAACTTTTACAAAATCAAAAAAGTCTACTAGTGTTTTAGCCGCAAACAAACCAGTGCACAATGGTGTAGAGCATGTGCATAGAACAGGGGTTCTCGATTTGGTTTTGGTACCAGGGTCTCCTTGTGGGAGAGATTTTTTTTCTGAAGACCGCCATTCAATTGTATCTTGATGATGTGGACTGACAACTTAAGCTACACAACAGTAGGAATGGTTCATTATGACCTGAGTGAAGTGATTAGAACTGTAGATGCAATAGTCTGGAAACAAAAATATTTCTCCATACCCTTGTTTCTTTTTTCCATACTTATAGAAACCTGGAAATTACTAAAATCAAATTCCATACTTTTCCAGGTTTTCCATACTGCGTAGGAACCCTGTCACTTATTGCTATGCAGAAGAGCCTAATCTTTAGGCCATCTGATGTAGGCTACCCTAGGCCTTCCCGTGTTTATGGGATTTCTTTGACAGTTGCAAAGGGAAAAAAGTGAAGATAGTCTTCTTTGCTCCCAGTGTAATTTAATAAGTACATGTATGTTTCAACCACTCAGGTCTTAATCAGATAGGCCTACACCATTATCTGTTGCAATATCTGTGTCCATTCCTACATACATTAGGTCTATTTCTTTGATAGTTAACATTATTTGCTACCACAGAACAAATACCAAATAACAATACAAACGTTTCTTACAAACTTTCCTGCATACTTCTTAAATGTGCTGCAGTCAGACGGGTGTCCTAAAGACATGACTAGATCTTGAGCATCTATTACCAGTGTTGAATGTGCAGTTTTTGCAGTGATCACTACTGGACATTCCACATTGCTAGACAGCACTTGAGTAAGGATAGACTTATTTCCACTTCACCAATAACCATTGCTATCTGTACAGGGACATTAATCAGTTCATAGCTGATGATTTGTCCTAAGTCCACTTCCCTTTCAGCATCATATGCAGTAATGATGCACTGGAGAGTATTTATTTTTGTAGCACTATAAAGGAAATCTTGTCTAAATGTTTTGCAAATAATGCAATCTCCATAGCACTCTTCAAACATGCACACTCTTCCATTGTTTTGCATGACTGGAATTTGAATGATAGGAAAGAGCACCAGTGAGATGTTTTAACTAGGCAAGCACTGTCGCCTTTACAGTAAAAAAAAAAAATACAGTGTAAATCCTCAGTAAAGAGTGACAACTGTTCATAATAGTTAGTGACAAAGTACTTTCTACAGAAAAATGAGCAGTCACCTACAATTCTATCAATTTATTATCAAGGAATCTATTTTGTTTCTAAACGTCATACTGAATTTTAGCTATTATTTCAATTTATATTTTAATTTTAGCTTATTTTCATTTGCTACTTGAGGGTCATTGGGGTAATTCCTGTCCTGTCCTACAACATATCTGATACATAAAGAGTTTATTAATGCCTTATTTTTTGCAATTATGATATCTGATGGCAAAACCAAAAAGTATGTGAATTATGCTAATTATGCTAATTAGCAAGCTTAAAACTCAAAATTGAACTTGGTAAACAAAATATTTGAATTCAGCACCCTCAAATTGTGTGAAATAGCCCCTTTACCGACTTTTCCTCAAATTTGCCAACAGGACTTTTTCTGAACGTTTGTTAGCTATGCTCTCCCTCTAGGGTACTGTTAAACAAACATACAGTACACACACACAAAGGCCTAGTTGTACGCAGTGAGTAATGAGCTGTGCAGAGATAAACCCCTACATCTGCTGGGTACTGTTAAACAAAACATACAGTACACACACATGCGCACACACACACAGACAGACACACACACACACACTGTACAGTTAGTTAATCTGCTGACTATTGTTCAACTCAAGATAATCCAGGCTTCTTTTTTACCTTCCAACAGGACATCTTTCTTCTGCTGTCTTTGTGGTGGATTTGTACTTTGATGCTCGCTCGTCCACTTTGCCAAAAAACACAGGGGAAGAGTAGACAGCAATCCCTGAGCGGTCAGCCACCACCACTTCATACCCAGGGCCAGACGGGGCAATCGCAGATGGAGAGGGGGAGAGCTGCACCCTGTGGATCCCTTCAAATACATCCATTTTCCAGACACTGAACCCAGGTCAGTCAAGGTCATGGATGTGGCCTCCTGTGTGCCATGACTTGTTGAGCTTGCTTTATTTTGTGACTGAATGTGTCTTTTCTCGGAACAGTCCAGATACTTTTTTTTATTCTTCTGATGACTCCGCCTTTGGTCTTATCCAGGAATGCAGGTTCAGCCCACTGACACAAAACAATATGACACAGCAGCTTATTTCATGACAATCAAGACACAATTGTAGCTTACCGTTATCAGAGACTGGCGTATGATCTGAATTAGGCCAAACAGCCGTATTTGATCAAAAAGTTAAAAGCAACTAACTGCCCAAACGTGGCCCACCGAAACAGGTGCGTAATTTGAACCAAACTCGATGTCAATTTAAGATGTTTTGTTGCGCTAACATTTAAGAACTACACCTCACTCTTCTTACCTTTCCACAAACTTTCCAGAATCTCAAAGGACGTGTTTGATTGTGCCCATAAGATCTGCGAGTGAAAGTCTCACGCGTGCACAAAATTATCTGCAGGCTAACGTTACTTTCTCTGGTAGGCTACAGCTTGCTTTAAATGGGCATCTGCTGTTCAGTTAACGTTTCTCGAACATAAGTCTGTCGGACTTCGCTCAGTCCGTGGTTAAAGGGTTAATCACAAACTTCAGTTCGGTCGACCTATGTTTCGCATTCTGTCCACCAGAGGGCGCAAGAGTGTCCTAGTTTCCCTGCTGCTTCTTAATTTGGTCGGCCCCTCTCAAAGAATTCCCTTTCATTCCCTTTGGATTAAAGGTGGTGAGATTTGACACACTTCCTTCATCAGTGGTACAAACAGAAGGAGCAGTAACATTACATAACTTATGATATACATGCCATTGTTTGCTTCCGTTATTAAGATATTATTCTCCTGAGTTGGTGTATGAACACAGGGTGATTTGCTCAGATTAACTAGTAGGCTACCTAGGTTTCACAATGCACCTTTGTTGCTGAAACAGATTAACACGTCAAGTGACTGGAGATGTGGGCGTCTATTTCTCTCATTCTCCTCGCCTCTCCTCCATCCCTTGCCATTACGCTCAGCGTCAGGGTTGTCAACACATTTCCCATCCAACACAGTGAGTACAACCAAACTTTTTTACTCCTCATCTGCTCTGCATTTATTCAGCACAGTATGGTTTTGCCATGTCTGACAGATACATGTAAAATAACTGGTGGATAATGTGGTTAAGTCACAACTGTACTAACTATAGCTTACTTTCTCTTTCTCTCCCCCTCTCTCTCTCTTTTCCTCACACTTTCTCTGACTTTATCTCCCCCAACCAACATAAATACTAACAGCACTTTCTATTCTGCTAATAACTTTGATATTTTGGTCAGCTGAGCCATATGGTCACAGCCTGAAGGTGTGTTGTGTGGGCATACGTTTCTATGTCTGTATCTCTCCCGGTTTGCCCCCCCCCCCCAACATGTGAACTCAGCAGCAAGTGAGGGTGTCATTGTAGATGCTGTGAAGCGTCTGCTAGCCTGTTAGCACTGTGTTGTTTGGCCAGTACAAGTGAGAGACCCTCAGGCTAGTCCCCCACACACCCACCCACCCACCCAACCTTCCTCCAACACTAACGCCAGCTCTCGTGGCGCCCTGTGAGGTTGGTCATCCTTGCCACTAGGGGGCAGCAATGACAGTGACCTACTCACGCAGGGTGGCGGATGCTGGTCTGGGGACCTTCTCCCACCTGCTCCTGCGCTGGAGGGGCAGCATCTACAAGCTGCTCTACAGAGAGCTCATCATCTTCACCATCCTCTACTTTGGCTTCAGCGTCCTGTACAGGTGTGTAAAAAAAAAAAACAAGAGCACATCACACTCACACACACATACATACACACACACACACACACACACACACACACACACACGCACACAAATAAATGGAGAAGGCCGCCCTGGAGGATGTCACTGCATACACTGACTGACCCCAATTGTGACCTTTACTTCTCCCCAGGTTCCTCTTGGATGAAGGGCAGAGAAGGCTCTTTGAGAAACTGGCCATCTACTGTGACAAGTATGCCAATCTGATCCCTTTGTCCTTCGTACTAGGTATGTACAAGTGGATTCATAATGCCCCATTATGATATGAAGCTTTCATGCACTAGAAATAATGACAATGGCTTATGGTGATTCCTTAACATGCATTAAGTTATGTAAGAAGGTTTGATAGTGAGAAGTTATATGTATGTTAAGTAATAATCATGATTACTTAACATGCATATAGCATTTCACTCTCCTTACATAATGATTTTCCATTATCATACAGCTAAATTAATCAGATAATTTATCACAGGCATTTGCACTGAAACACCACATACAGTCAGCATTGCTCCTGTACAGGCGCCCAGGTCTTTATGTGTCATTGGTACTGGAACAAAGTTAATGATGTTTAAACCTTTGTATGTATTTTCTCTGTGTTTGACAGTCTTATGGCATCAAACCATATACAAACCATGTAAAAAACATATATAGCAAAAATGTGCATCTGTGTGTGTGTCTATGGTCATATGTCTGTGTGTGTGTGTGTGTGTGTGTGTGTGTGTGTGTGTGTGTGTGTGTGTGTGTGTGTGTGTGTGTGTGTGTGTGTGTGTATCAGGTTTCTATGTGACACTGGTGGTGTCTCGCTGGTGGGGGCAGTTTGAGAGTGTTCCCTGGCCGGACCGTCTGGGAGCGTTGGTGGGTGGTCATGTGAGGGGCGCTGACGAATCAGCTCGCCTCGTACGCCGCACCCTGATGCGCTACGCCAACCTATCAGGAGTGCTCATCTACCGATCAGTCAGCACCGCCGTCTACAAAAGATTCCCCACTATGGACCACCTGGTTCAGGCAGGTATGTCTTCACCAGCTGAGTGGGATGCTTTTAACATGCACACACACACACACACACACACACACACACACACTGACTTGCAGCTTCACTTAGTTATGTTTTAGAATGATGGTTTTAGAAACAAAGTTCTATAATATATACCAAACATTAACTGCTGAATGCAGAATGGATTAATTCACATAATTCTTTTGTCACAGCATTTCAAAGATCAAGAACCAAAATACATTTTCCTAAAACATTTTTTTATCACCAGCTGACTCTGAACAGATCTATGTTGCATTTAGAGAAATTGTCTAAATGCAACATGAATAATGAATAATTACCTAGTTAAATGAGAGATTATTGTTTTGAACACTTTCTTTATGTGTTTACCTTAGTCGTTGCTCAACAACGCTTTTGGGAAACAAGCCCTTAGGCAGGGTCTAAATCAGCTTTAGTTACTGGCAAGGTTTCTACTGCAAAAAAATAGTGTTGTTACACCAATGTAAACAAATATGATTGATTATGACAATGTGTTTCAACTTAATTTCCGTCTCATTCCCAAACCATTTGTATTCTCCTCCGAGTCTGTGGGTGAATCTCGATGTCCACCCTCACAGACTCACAGACTTGCTCTAACTTTGTGAGGGCTTAGAGCTGTCTGTGAAACTGTGAAGTGCATGAGGGCTCGCTCGCACCCTTTCTGTACCCTTTCCGGTCCCTTAAGTCGGCATGAATGCAGACTTTACTCAAGGTCATTCCCAACAATTCATGGTGTTGTCATGACGTGGAACTCAGGGTTGCCCAAAGGGAGGCTCGAATAGCTTGCAAAAAACATCAGTAAAAAACTGGCATAAAATGGAAACGGAAACGTGCTTGCAACACGTTTCTGGTGTTGTCAGTTTAACGATAGGTCACAGGTGCTGTCCCATTCCTATCATTAGTATTTTGAACCTTTACAGCCTCTCAAATTCAATCACTTATCAAAGGATGTCAGTTAAGTCTTATAGGGGGACTTGGAGATTCAGCCTATGAGGTGTTGTTTGACACCTATGTGTCCCCTCATCCTCCCCTTCAGGTCTGATGACTGCAGAGGAGCTGAGGCAGTTGGAGGACCTGCCGTCTCCACACAACAAATTCTGGGTTCCCTGTATGTGGTTTGTCAACCTGACCATGAGGGCCAGGGCAGAGGGGCGCATCAACAACGATGTGGCCCTCACTGCCCTCCTCAATGTGAGTCTGATGGGTATCGACATTTAGAACATTTAAGTCTCCAAACCTTCCTTTATTGGCACCTTGTACATGGAAAAGAACTCATTGTTGTTCCCTCTCATAACTGTTGTAGTAAAATATGAGATATGAAACAAAACATCCTTTATTTGAAATGTTTGTGAGGCCCCTTCAACAATGACACCTGTGTTTACACTAATCAAACACTTGCATGTGAAGTAAGCAAACACCCTCTGTTCTCTCTCCAGGAACTGAACACACTGCGTTCCCAGTGCATGAAGCTGTACAGCTACGACTGGATCAGCCTGCCTCTAGTTTACACGCAGGTTGGGCTTATCAGTACAGCTTATCTACCATTCCACAATCAGATCTCTTATACTTTTACTCGCACAAGCATTAGTCTAACAATAGAACGATTAGCACACACAACTCAGTGATATCAATGCACAAATGCAAATAGTAGGGACCCAGTAGTGAATTAGAATAGCTACTGTTTTTTTTTCAGGTTATTTTGCTTAATGTCTAAACTCATTTTATCACCTTTTATTTAAGGTGGTCACCGTGGCTGTGTATAGCTTCTTCCTGGCTTGTCTGATTGGGCGGCAATTTTTAGACCCTAGTCAGGACTACCCAGGCCATGACCTGGACTTCTACCTGCCTGTGTTCACCTTGCTACAGTTCTTTTTCTATGTTGGATGGCTAAAGGTGAGGAAAGGTGTGTGTGTGTGTGTGTGTGTGTGTGTGTGTGTGTGTGTGTGTGTGTGTGTGTGTGTGTGTGTGTGTGTGTGTGTGTGTGTGTGTGTGTGCACTGTTGTGTTTAAATATAGACTTATCAGACAGGGATACCATTTCACTGCCCTTTCAAGTTATTTCAGTTCTAGTATAAAGATTTTTTGAAAGACTCAAAGAAAGACCTTGATATTTATTTTTATATACATTTTCAGGTGGCAGAACAGCTGATAAATCCCTTTGGAGAGGATGATGATGATTTTGAGACCAACTGGCTGATAGACCGTAATTTACAGGTAATATGTTGTAAAGGTTTCACATACATATTGTCTACTGACTTTTCTCAAGAATGTTTAGGATTTGTGGTCAATGTCCCTGATGTTTATACCATTTTAATCTTCCTATTAGGCTAAGTCTGCTTTGCTAAATGGGTTTGATTTTAATGTCAAAAAGAAAAAAACAATTAATCCATAAAAGAACAAACATAATCAACATCAGGTGAAGTCTGCTGCTAGAGCTTCTGGAGCAGTGTCTGTGTGTGTGTGTGTGAGTGTGAGTGTGAGTGTGTGTGTGTGTGTGTGTGTGTGTGTGTGTGTGTGTGTGTGTGTGTGTGTGTATGTGTGTGTGTGTGTGTGTGTGTGTGTGTTTACCTATGTAATATGCTCTCCTCAGGTGTCCCTGCTGTCGGTGGACGAGATGTACGACAGCGTGCCTCTGATGGAGAGGGATAAGTACTGGAACGAATCGGAGCCACAGCCCCCCTACACAGCGGCCAGCGCTGAACACAAGAAGCCCTCATTCATGGGCTCAGCGCTGGACATCAGGTGGGTGTCCCGCTGTGCTGTTGCCTTGGTCCTTGAGAGATTGACTGAATCCTAAATGAGAATTGAAGAATCCAGGGTGTGTGAACATGACAGATTTGAGAAAATAGCCCGGAGACAATGGAAATTCACCTTGTGTTCCTATATTCAGCAACAAAACACACCAACAGCAAATACTATGTAGCATTTATCATTTTATGAATTATTTTGTCATTATTCGTATGACAAAATAATGTTTCGTTCTCACTCAGATACTTTGAAGACTGTATACAGCTTGCCTTATTGTTACACTAGTGCACCTTAGTAGTCAGTGTTAAAACTTCTTATATTGATCATTTTAACATAATTTTCTCACTATGAATCTTCTGTTGAAATAGCTTCTGAGACATTCTAAATGTCCTTAGACTAACTTTATATCTCTGCTGCCCTCCCCAGTGTGCCGAAGGAGGAGATGGAGTTCCAGTCTAACCTGGAACAGATAAAGGAGCACGAGGAGGCCAACCACTCCACCCCTCTGCTGGGGAACCTGTCCCGCCTGTTGGGGGTCCAGTCCCCCAGCTTCCCCCGACCCACGCCCACCTCCCGGGTGTCCCTGCTACGGCGGCGCCCTCGCGCCCCCCTCAGCCGCTTCCCCCTCCACCTGCACGGCGAGGCGCCTGCTCTCGCGGGGGGGCACGGCCGCGCTCACGAGCGTGACATGGACTACGCCTTCTCCTCCATCCCCATGTGCGAGCGGCCGGGGTTCTACAGCTGCCCGCAGACGCCCATCCACTCCATGCCCCCGCCCGTGCCGCGGCCGAGGCCCACGCGCCGGGCGCAGGGCGACTGGACCCACAGCTCGTCCTCCTCCCTCGCCCACCCCGCGGTGGGCTCCCAGCTCTTGCCGCCTGACACACCAGGTCACCTGCCGCCACCCCCGTCCTCCGCGTTCCCATGGCTGGGGGACGATGGGTCCGACACCCCCTCTGGTCCGGCTTTCTCTTTCCCAGATCCTGTCCCCGAGCTCTGCCCCCTCCCGAAGCCCAGGCTCGGGCAGGGCCTTCCCTCCAGACACCCTCTGCCCCCTCGCCTCTCCCTGGACACCCCCTCTTCTGCAGACAGTCAGCCAGGACCCCTAAGTGCTAGAGTTATGGGAGGTGGAGGAGGAGGGGAGCGAATTTTCTCCTTCACTCCTCCCTCCAGGCCTCTCATTCAGACCACCAACAGCTCAAACAGCATCAACGGTGGCGGTGGTGGCAGCATCTCCGGCGCTACCGGTTCCCCTGCAAACCTGTGCAACGGCGCTGTGCCTCACCCGAACTTCCCCAGCGGTGGCGGCAGCGCCCAACGATTGGTCAGTAGCAGCAACGGAGCGCTCAGCAGCAGCAGCAACCTCAACCCCATCAGTGCCACTCCCACCAGCAGCCAGCCTGCGTCCAATCAGCAGAACTTCCCTAATGATTCCGGGATCTCATTGACTGAGGATCTTCTGAGGGGTCTGGTCTCCAAGGCGGGGCAGGGACAGGGAGAGCCAATGGGGTGAGGGAACAAGAGTGAAACAGGAAGTGTGGCAGAGACTAAGGGACCTCTGACTTCCTGAAAACTGACCATTGTCCCACTCTCTGATGCTCACCTGGCCAGATTAACATGGGAGACTGCATTTGAGCCAAGATACACTGAACAACACCACTGATCAATGTTTCACAATCACCATAAATGCATCAGAGTATTCAAATCTACAAGTCCGACTTTAGTTTAGGTAGCCTTTGGTAAAAATGACATCAGTAATGTGTAAGGTTCTAAAAATATACAATGTATATATTACATATGTACATACTTTTTACTTTTTACAAACTTTAACTGTAAATATGTCTGTCGTGTGTCATTATGCAGGAACATAACATTCTAGAAACAGTAACAGAATGTAGTTTACTCTTAAGTACTCTACAGTAAGCATAGTTATACCGTGACGATAGTACCTAAGGCGGCATTAAATAAAAGTTGACCGATCAATCCACTCCAGTCTCATGGAAACAGCAGAGTATATTCTGCAGACAGAGTAGCTGGGCTCCAGTCAATGGACTTGACCACAGACTAACAAGACCTCTGACAAGATCTACAACATATGGATGTTTCCTCTGGCCTATTTGTGTGTGTGTGTGTATGTGTATACAGTATGTTATGCAGGGCTACTGAGGTAACAGTTCATCTAATACAGTGTTTTGCTCTAGTTGCCACTCTGTGAACCACAAAGGGTGTTATTCAAGCTGGGCTGATCCCGTACTTTAGATCCCCAAAACATCCTGTAGAGGCTCTGGTCCATGCCAATACCACTGTAATAAGATGCAAAATGGGATTTTCTGAGGAATTAAAATATTTTGTACCAGGGACTTCAGGTGTGCTATTTTTCTCTCGAACACAACACCGGAAAAAACATGCCACTGTAATTCAACTGAAGGGTGGAACAGCCAAAAACTAAAAAAAAAAAATTTTGTGACCCAGAAGTCAGAGCATGAATCTAGGTCCGTGTCAGACCTTCATATTCTAGCACTATTAAGTCCACTTAATAAACCAACAATCTCTTCTTATTTACTATTTAAAAACATATTGACCTTCATCACATCCTGCACATACAATTAAATTGACATTAAAAATATACACTTTTTCCAGCTTTTTTACCCAAGCTGAGTTTTGACATTTGTTGACAAATATAATACAAAACACTGAGACAATTCAATTTTGGCTGTTGTTCCAACAGTCTTTTATTGTATGCAGACAGAGTATATAGGAGAGTGATCCTATATTTTATTCACAACATACCACATTTTAATATCTATGTGATATACACAAATCATAATATAAATTGCACATGAGCAAGCAAAGGACAAATAAAAGCAGGAGTACCTGCTTTACAGTAGTAGGCATGTCTCACAGTGGTGGGAATGTGGGACGGAAAATAGGCTGAGCCTTCCAAAGGGAACATCACGCCTAAAGTGTTTATGGCTATCATGAGGACCGCATTAGTCCTGGGACAGTATATCCTCCTTAAAATATAAATATACGTAATCACTTTGTTTTTATTCAAAGCAGCCTACAGTATAGGCAGGATGTACATGTTGTCGGTAAAACTATGCACAAGCTGTGCTGGATTATCATATGCCTGGGTTGGACAGACCCACATGCAAAAGTCATGACGACGGGAGTCCTGATAGCAGCTAGTACTGGCCCTGATCTGGCCCAGATGAGAGGACGGCAGTGGCGGTTCTTAGTCGCTCTCCTTGCCCAGAGTGTGCTTGTCAAATAGGTACTCAGCCATGCCGTTCTGAGGAGCACCCATCCGGCGCAGGTTGGACACCCAGTCAGCCAGCTCCTTGATGGACTTCACCTGTTCAACCAGGTAGTGTGTTTCTATGAAGTCACACAACTGAAAGATGGAGAAAGAGGGAGGACACAGAGATAGAAACAAGGATGTAGATAGAAAGACAGGAATACAGAATGGCAGAGGGAAAAAGAAAGTGAGACAAGAGAGACACCAATGAATGTAATTCTTTTTTGCCATGCTTCTCAACAGCAACCACTTCCACTGAAACAAAATATCTAGCTCTGAGACTTCACTCTGACAGGCTTTTTGGTGCATGTAACTGACTCACGTGTGGGTCGGTGTGGTCAGACGCGACCTTGTGCAGGTCCAATAGTGACTGGTTCACACTCTTCTCCAACTGCAGAGCACATTCAAGAGCCTCTAAACCACTGCCCCACTCATCCCGGTCAGGTTTCTACATTACACACACACACACACACAATCAGAGAGGGAGTGAGTAGAGAACCACAGAGAAGAGAAGTTTGTAAAACTGTGGGAGTTAAGAGACGCATTGTGCTTTTCAGACATATTCATGTTACACCAAATGTCCTTAAGCGCAGGGCCGTAGCCACCATAGACATTGAGGGGGACGTGTCCCCCCCAATATTCAAATATGACCAAAATGCCCCCCCCCCCCCCTAATATTCGGACATAGAAAAATAAAGAAAGAATAAAGCGCTATACTAGGCCTACAGGAAACCAACACTTATCTGACATATAATTAAACGTAAATAACGCACAAATTAGTGACCTATGGTTCCAGAGTAGCCTACACCCCTGAGTGGTTTGTCCTGGTGATTTTCCGTTTTTCGTTAGTGGCGTGCGCTATCAAAAGCTTCCATTTACTGCACCCTACTGCAGTGAGGTAGGGCTGTCAAAAATATCGCAAAAGCTACCGGTACAATTTTCACAAAACTTCTTGGAAAGGTGTAGCACAGGCTAAGGAAATCCCATACATGTTTGGAGCCGATCAGACTGGAACATTTTCCATAATAGCCTATTCTCGCAATGATAGCAAAAGTGAAACGTTTTGTCAGAAGCCAGTCTATAATGCATACAGGGGTAACATGAGGTGAGTCAGACAGAAGAGGGGCCTGTTTTAGTAGCCTATTCCTGAATCCTGTCCCTTTCAAACTACGTTAAAATTGTGTGATTAGCCGCCAGCATAATACAATTTAAATTAAAAGACAAAATCTTATTAGGCTCCAAACCGGTCTAAGCCTTAGTTTAAAAAAATCTTAAGGGTGTAAGTAATAAGTCAAAGAACCACATTTTGTGTAATATAGAGGTTATCATAAGATACTCTAGTTTGTAATTTCTTTTAATGTATACATTTTGAACACAAATGGAGTCACGGGTCCAGGGATGGACCAGTGAAGTTGCTTCTTCTCCACCCTTCTCTTTTCACAAAACTCACAGGGGGGGGGGCATCAGTGTCCGTCAAAAGTTTGGAATAACCCCACCACAGATTTGGTCCCCCCCAATGTTGACATCATGACTACGGCCTTGCTTAAACGTATAATTCATTACATCATGTCTGACCAAAAGCTTGGACACACATCATACCTGTCAACACTCCCGTTTTCCCCGGGTTCTCCCGTATTTCAAGGTCATCTCCCAGCACCCTCCCGTTTTGTTATTTCTCCCGGAAAAATCCCGTAATTTGCATGGCCATCAAATCAGTGATCCATTCATTTTTTTTTATTAGTCTGACATCTCTCAAGTTGCCAGATTGTGTATGAAATACACCCTACACATACACGATCACTTAGTTTCAATTTCAACCGTTTTGTCATAGACTAAAACCTGTCAACCCAAAACCCAAATAAGGAAGTGGGTGCCGACTGCGCAGCCTGAGTCTCGTCGTAAGCAAGCGGGCTAGTTGAATGGCCTACTCCAGAACTAGCTGTTGTCAAATTGTTGGGAATTTAATTGATTAACACATCAAATAAACTGTTATTGAGTTGATACACTGAACTTGTGCCCTCGGAACCAAATCTGACATCAAGCAGCTTTGGAGTTTTGGAAGTAGGCTGCAGGCCAGGCAGGCAGCTGGTGGATACATAACTGGCATGCGTAAGGTAATGGTAAGGTAAGAGCAACGACCGAAATGCAGTTTTGAAACCATAGGTTGAAACACGTGTATGAAACGTATTAAATATGCAAACACAGATCCGGTATAAACACTGACCCCCCCTCAAAAAAAATCTCCCATTTTTGGAAAGCTAAATGTTGACAGGTATGACACACATAGGAAATGTTGTTGGAGACCGCAAAAGGGCTGGTCTGAGCAATGGTAAATAAAACTGCCTGAATAAATTCAGCATTTCGAACGGTATATCACTGATCGTGGTTACCCGGATATCTTGTAAGAAAATCCTCCCTCCCCTCTTGTTCTGTAGACTCATCAGTTTCTCGGCGTGCTCCTTCTCTTCCAGGGACTGCGCCCTAAAGAATTTGGCAAAGTTTGGCAAGGATTTGTCGTCCCGGTCAAAGTAATAAGCCTGTAGTTGTGCAAACACACACACACCTTTTTGATCACTAACACCCTAATAGCAATAGCATTAAAACAATTTGTATTCTCAGTTTAGCCATCTCACCATTGAGAGATAAACATAGGAGGCATAAAGCTCTAGGTTAATCTGCCTGTTTATGGCAGCCTCACAGTCCTGGTGATAATTCTGCCGTACTTGGGATGTCATGATTCTGGAGAAACGAAACAGGACAAAAACGTGTTAGTATATAACACATCAATGGGAAACGATCCACATACTATGATATGAAATAACTCAATTGGAGTCGACGACATCCTGGCTGACCCAGTATGGCGACCTATGTTTAGGATTTATAACCAACAACTCAAGTGATTCCGTGTGCTAATAGGAGAATTCAAAACACTCCCTATGTTGAATGTATTTAGGGAAGATGGCTAGGCTACATTTTGGACGACTAAGAGCGTAAAATGATGTTACATAAAATGATGATTATATCTATATAGCCTATGCTATGTCTCCTTTAATGGATGGATTTAACAATGTCGAAGACGCATGCTGACGTCGATGGAATGAGGGTAGAGGTCCCGTTGATTCAAAACAATATGAGCATTGGGCAATGTCAACACACACGCACCCATATACAACCTGATTGTGCAATAGACAATATGTCAACACACACACACGCATCCCAAACAAAGTTGATTGTGCAATGAACAAGTACAATAGGCCAACAGCACTCGTGCAACTCGTCAGTGATCCAATGATTTACTTATCTGGTAATCATTAAGTCCATAGAAGAGTGAGAAACCAGGCGACTACCCGCTGCAAGAATTTGCCAAATTTAAGATTCTAACCCAATACAAACCTCATCTGCCTCAACCCCACACCAACGGCGCGCACTTGGAGGCTCATGGCTAACGTTAGCTAGCTAGGGAGAATTCGGTAAGATTAGCCAAATACTGAACTTGGGGGTTAACGTTAGCTAAGATATTCGAATTTTCAAATTAGGAAATTCCGCGTAATTTAGTCGTGTGCTTCTAATTTTTTATAGAATTAGACATTGTTCTAGCCACATACTCACTGTAAATAAAACGTTCGTCCTCTGAAGAAATTCTGTTTTTCAAACCAACTTGCTGGTGTACCTACCTGCCTTGTCCCGTTTTCCGATTGGTGTGCGCGGTAAGAACAAGCCCGTCTCGTCAAAACGGTGATTGGCTAGCATGACAGAAGACACACCTAAAAATAAAAACAATCCATAAAGCTATATAACGGTTCGACCACTGCTACAATGTAGAGGGCATCCTTCTTCATAGACATAGAGGTCAGACTATTATGTCTATGTCCTTCTTTACTACATTATCACATCTTTGAAGAAATGATTACTCACTCAGTCCAGAATCCAAAACTGAAAATGTATGCAGTTCAAAGAGACAATGTAATTATTGCACTCAAAAAGTTTACAAAACCATATCAATCGGTCACGTCGGGATTTATTCATCTTAGCAACTAAATCAAAATGTGTATGCTACTTTTGGATCAGACATACAACCAGCCATGACAGAACACATTTACAGCAAGGTGAAGAATACAAATACACAGAAACTGTGTAGGAAAACACATAAAGGCATCTTTTTTGAAATGCACAACAAAACCAGACAGAAAAACTGTTTGACATCAGGAAAGAAAAAGTATACAATACAGTTCACCAATCATGTCCAGACTACACTATTCCACGCACTCTCCCATTCACATAATTTCCTTCTACTAGGACAAACTTTATTTGAAAAGTCAAAAGTCAAAAAAATGACTAGGCAAAACAAAATTTGTAAAAATATAAAATTAAAATAAAACTTTTATCCCAAAACAGTCTCTTCAATGGGACAGACTGCCCATTCGAGGAGGTGAGTGCCATACAGCCGAGCTGGTTCTTTTGAAAAAGCGTGGTTTGCTTTTGTGGAATATCCGTTCCAGCTTGGGCATCTCCACGACCCCAAAGTACGCGTGAAGATCAACGGGGTCATAGTACTGCTTCATGATGGCCTGCTGAAGCTGAAGACCTGGAAATGAAACCAAACAGAGAAATGTATCAGATTAAGATTTTCTGCAGTCTTCGGAGTTTTGTTTTAGTGACCAATCAAGATTTTTTTTTAAAAAGGAAAAAAAGCCTACCCTCTGCCCAGGACGGAATGGGTTTCTTTGGCGCCGATTCGTCATCAGTGGAGTCGTCACTGTTCTGGTCCATCCCATAATCTTCAGGGTTAAGCAGTGTAGTGATTTTTTTGCCTTTTGGAGTGATTTCATAAGATTGTGGTGAATTCTGCAAAAAGATAAAAGGAGAGAGGATGAAGACCTTTGTTGGATGCTCTGAATGCGTGGAATGGGTTTATTGTCAGATTTATTGTGCGGAATTGTGAGGCATTTCCATAGCACTATTATGTTATGCATCATATGTTTAAGATGGTCTGGAACTGTCTAGCGATTTATTCATATTCAGAAGTTAGGTTACACCAAAAGACATTCAATAAAATTATTTAAATGTAGTGGGTTAATAAAAGATGATCAAAAGAATACCACACAGTGAAGAAAACACACACACACACACACACACACACACACACACAAACAAACAAACAAACAAACAAAAACAAACATCGCTCCTCCAAATCAAACTCTAAACCGCTCCAAGCACACCACAGGGTTCCCACTAAGTCATTAATTTTTACTAAATGTAAAATTCCATGACTTTTCCCTGACAAAAAATATGAATTTCCATGACTTACTATATAATGAATGGCACAATATACCGACCAATGATTTCAGAGCAGCGTTCAAGAATCTTTTACTTTTTTATAGCGGGAGATGAATAAATGGGCATTGAATAAACAAAGCTGGGCAAGCAGTAAAGCTAATAAACAGATATACACCAATTATGCGTGGAAATATTTGTATTAATGTATTTTGGCAAGTAAATTTTAAACTGCTACAACAACATTGTAGCAACACTGCTACAACAAAACCATAGTTGCTAACTAAGTTAGGAACTATGTTTTTTTGGAAACACACCCCAGGTTTAGCAGCAGGTTAGTAAACAACCCTTGGCACACGACAGGTCACCCAAACATTAGTGAGAGTAAAATGAGGACCACTGCTGGACCCATAGTGCACGTCAACTTGTGTTCATGCAACACCAACAAACCACTGTGAAGTTGTGAGGACCAAGCCTATACATCAATAATTGTTCCATAAAACCCATCACCAATGTACCTCAACGTCCAGTGTGACGTTAGAATCTAGCACTACAGTGGAATTAAGCCCTGATGTCGTCCCCACCGGAGTCTTCATCACCAAGTTCTGGGGGACAGAGCGGCCATGTCACTGAAGGACACCCACTAGCTAGGCACTGACTAGTGAGGCAAGGACACCCACTAGCTAGGCAAGGACACCCACTAGCTAGGCAAGGACACCCACTAGCTAGGCACTGACTAGTGAGGCAAGCCTCAATCCCCTAGACAGATTAACCCTTATTCAAAATGACTTCAAGGCCTAAAATGTGGTTTTGTCCACTACATAATCATTTACATAAAGTAAGGTAGGCATTTTGAAGCATGAAAAAAAAGGTCAGTCAATGGGCCTCAAACAGCAATATTCACTTACATTTCTTTCACATTTTCTTTTAAGAGAAAAAAATAAGAGAACTTAAGTCAGGGTGCAAAAAGCACTCTAAACCATCCAAATTTGCTGGATGATAAATCCCACGCTTAAACTGGATCATAAACTAGATGTGCTCTGCCAATTGTTCGTAATTAGCACAAGTAATGCCCCATAACAGTTAACACAATATACAATAGGTTGACTGCAACAAACACAATTATGGTGATTAAATGAGGAATGAAACCTATGATGGCACCATACCTCAACATCAACAGTAACATTCAACGCCCCTTTGTGAGACATGCTGAGAAGAGCCGCTCCTTTGCTCACTGGAGTCTTCAGAAGAGTGCCCTAAAGCAGAGAAAGGGGACGCATTAAACAGTTATGGCAAAACAGTAGGACTACAGAAGTTTTAAGGGGGTTAGATTGGGTGCTTTGTCTACACCAGGGGTTCCCAAACTTTTCCACAACAAGGCCCCCCAAATACCTCTAGGTTCTGGCCAAGGACCCCCTTGATGTGTTATTAAACCCATCGACAATTCTACGGCAAATGTAAAAATACATTACGCTAATCCTAATAATTATTTTAGCCACAAGCACTTCGCGATGGAGCATACAGTGTGTAAAAATTGCATCTGGGGCTTTCTGCTATGAGAGCCATCACTCTACTATTATTCACATTATCATGGAAAAGGAGGAAGGCCGAGGAAGTGGAAAATATAATGTTCAGATATGCAACACATTATTATAATGGCATTGTATAACAACCCTCATAGTAATATGTATATTTTACATTTTTCAAATGTATTTATTTGTTGCTTTTATTTTTCCTTCCAACTTGCTGAGGCCCCCCTGGCACCCCCTTGCGGCCCCGGCCCCCACTTTGAAAACCACTGGTCTACACAATGAACAAATCTATGCATTTCTAGAATGCAGAATGTGTACCTCGAGATCAACTGTAACGTTGAGTGCAGGCCCTTTGTTGATGGTTGTATTGAGCAGAGTTGTCTTGCTCGCTGTGGCCTTCAGCTGTGGGTTTCAAAGGAAGGAATGGAGAAATAAGATTCACTTTGCATAGCAGTAAAACGGTTGAAAACGGTGAAGCTTCCTAGCTAACAAATGTGTAAGGTATTCAATTGACACAGCAGAGCATGAACTCCACTCCAGTTTCCACTGAAAATATTTCTCTGGTCTCACTTGAGTCATTAGTGGTGGTAGAAATCCACAAGTCAAGGAACGAAGGACAACCACTTAAAATGAATAGAACAAAATTCACAATCAGCTAAAAAATACTCCAACCTTGAATGTTTGAACTCTCACTTTATATGGGGCTTCAGTGAGCACTAAGCAGGGTTCCCACTCTAGGTGAAATGTAAAATTCCACGAATTTTCCCTGACAAAAAACTGAATTTCCATGACCTACTATATAATAAAGGGTACAATATACCGACCAAAGATTTGAGAACAGTCTATGCGTTCAAGAATATTTAACTTTAGAGTGGCAGATGAATAAATGAGCACTGAATAAACAAAATTGGACTAACCACAACTCAAGCAAATAGTAAAGCTAATAACCAGATACACAACAAATCTGAGTGGAAATATATTTGCATTAATGTAATTTTGCATTAAGTTAATTTTAAACTGCTACAACAAAATTCCCTAATATTCCATGATATTCCAGAAATTCCATGACCCGTGGGAACCCTGATTAACTGCTCCCGCACACAGTTGCGTGCGTTGCAGTGCTGGAGACGCATCCCGTCCACTTTACATGGGCTTACGTCATCCGTTGCCGAACTGAATTGTGGGTCCGTTACGTCGCGTTGCTCCAGTCACTCGCGTTGACAAGTTCAGCTGTTGCTGCACCGACGGACGGCACCAGCCAATCAAATTACAAACAAGCGAACAACAGACGGCACCAGCCAATCAAATTACGGTTATACCTTAAGTCATTTGCATAGCTACCGTCGGGAACACCCACTGGCATGCGTTGACGGAACGCAACTGTGTGCGGGAGCCGTTAGGCAGCGGGGGTAGACGAGGCACTGCTAGTGTTTCTGTAAGCCATCATTCAGATCACGATTCACTACTGACCTGAGCTTCTTGTGCAGCAGCTGCAGCCGCCGTAGCGGCCGCGACACGTCTCCGTTCTTCCTCAGCCCTCCTCTGTTCGTCCTCCTGGAAACAGACAATCAACAAACGCACATTTTAGCTGTCATTTTGGACACAAGCTTCAAAGCTTGTGGGACACAACAGTAACTATGGGGGGGTGAGACCAACGCTCCGAGTCAGAATGGTCGCCATTGGGTGACATCCCCAAAAGAAATATGAAAAGGAGAAAGTGCCGATCAAGCCCACGCGAGTGTTGCAAAATGACCAATCATTCTCAGCTCTTGGCCTGAATAAGCACAGTTTAAATCAGACTGCAGGGTGTCTACAAGTTAAATGCAAGACTTTAAGACCTTTTAATACCACTTCTAAATTAAATGTAAGACCAAAATATAGTACTCAAAATCAAAATGGAAATATACAGTACTCTTTCCAAGTAAACTCACTGAACAGTGCGGTAAAAAGACAATAATCGGTTTAAACTTCTTTCACTAAGACAAACCCAACCTCCGCTCCTACCACAAGCCCACCACATAACTGTATGACTGTTTGATGACACCAAATTAGCAAGTATTTCTTCCTGATTGTCGAAACTTTTGTTTTCTTTTTTTCTGTCGGTCTGCGGTTCTTTGATCAATTACTCAGCAAATTACCAGACGAGTGACAGAAGCACCGGTCATAATTAGACTCCGTGGCTCCACGGACCAGCAGTCTCCTTGTAGTTTGAGAAACGCTGAAGTAGGCCTAATTGGCTATCAACCATTGGAGGTATATTGCCGTTACTTCACGTCATCAAAAGCTGCACAGTAGACAAACGGGCTCTGACCTAATCATAGACAACGCAGAGCATAATGAGAATATTCGACCTGGCAGAACAGATTACCTGCGTTTTCGGTCACATGACTAAAAAAACATTTAAGACCCATCTAATCTGAATTTAAGACAATGTAATACTTTTTAAGGCCATATTTTAGGAAAAGTGATTTTAAAGACGTTAAGACTTTTTAAAGGGAAACTTGGCAGGATTTCCCCCTCTGCTGCAGAAATTGTGCATTATGCCATTTTAAACTGTGGGAAAAGGTTGGCTTTCCGCCTGGGGACGCTAGGCGCAGAGGGGAAAGTCACCATTTTCATCGGAACAGGTCATTTAACCATTCAAATGATTTCTAAACGGGTTTATTACGTTGAAATAGTTGCCAAGTTCCCCTTTAAGGACCTGCGGTCACCCTGACTTTCAATGTCACTGAGTGCAATTTCTCACATCATATTGCAGATATCAGTTCAGCTCTGGTCTTAATGTCTCTTTATTAGCCATACAACATGATATAAAACACAACACGTTGAAATATTTCCCAAATACATCCCCTTCTCGCTGAACAATATAAAAATGGCTTGAATGTGACATTTTAAACGGCGCTTGGTCATTCCCAGCGCTACTCACCCTCTGTCTCTTCTCCTCCAGCAGCCTCCTCTTCTCCTCCAGCTCCCTCCGCTCCTTCTCCCGGGCGGCCCGCTCCAGCTCCAACTGAAGCGCCAGGGCCTTCTCCCTCTCCTGCCTCTCCTTCTCCTGTCTGGAAAACAGGACACACAGCAGAGAACATATTACTACGGCGATCAGGTCAAGATGGAATCAGCAAGGGGTAGGTGAGCGCGCTTTGGTGTTGGACATGGATAAGGGATTGCGGGACTGATATCTACTAGGTAAGCATCTACTGGCACAAAGTGGGCACAAATGAGCTTGGTAGTAGACGTGCACAGGGAATTGTGAGCATGCACCCTATCCGCATGGCGCAAAGGTAGAGATAGAACATAGTGCGCCAGGTAGAGAACATAGTGCGCAAAAGTGAGTGAGCACCACATAGAACAAACCTCTCAGCAGCTGCGCGTCTCTCCTGCTCTCGCTCCTGCTCCCTCTTCAGCTCGAGCTGCCGGCGGGCATCAGCCAGCTTGCGTGCCCGCTCCTCTTCCTCGGCCTTTCTCTTGGCACGGAGCTCCTGCTGACGCTTATCCTCCTCCTCCTGAAGACACACAGAAAAAAGGTTCCCGATGTTTATTTAAAAGTGAGTTGACTAAATTATTCAGTAAGGGTGGTGTGATAATTGAAATGAATATATAGAAAATAAATATTATGCTTTAGATACTAAGGAGAACATTTGTAGAGGTTAACAGTATAAACCTAGTAGATTACACTTAGATATACAAAATATTTAGCCTGCGTGAAAATAAAGATGTCAGTTATGCACGACTCGATACCATGCAGACCTAAACAAAGCCCCAGATTCTTTGTAGCAGACCTCGTTCTGGACTGAGAAGATGAGTGAATGTACAGAGGTGGCGAAAAGCATTGAGACAAATTGAAATTCAACATTTTAATGACTCACATTTTCAAAAATAAATCAAGATAATAGGAACAATTTGCTATTTTATGCAATGAAATTGCAATACAACAATCAAAATTTAGTCTACAGTACTCTGTTCAGAGTTCATACACATTTCCACCAGAGAATTTCCATGATTTTTTGACATATTTCCATGACCTTATATTCCGTAAAACATCAACTAGCCTACGAAATAGAATTCCATTCTTTCGAAACAGTCCTTGGGAAATTTGAATTAAAATTAAGGTTTGAGACATATGTTGTCTTAATCCTGTTGTCTTAATTCTTTTGGCCACCAGTGTACAGTCATGCCCTACTGTACCTGCTGCAGCTTCCTCTTCCTGGCATCCTCCTCCTGCTTCCTGCGCAGCTCCAGCTCCTGCTGCCGCTTGGAGGCCACTGTCTTCTTGGCCTAACCGCCACACATTAATGAAACAATGGACAGTTTTATGTTAAATAAAACATAAAAATGAGCATAAATTATTCCCCTTTTCCAGTCAAGTGCATAAATAAACGCTAAACCTTAGAACATCGTTTACATGACTCATGCATGGACAATGTATTTAACCTTTAGCGACTCATTTAGCTAACCGACAGACAGACCTCGAGGCAAACAGATTCAATTTTAAAGTCTTTGTTTTGAGTTTTGAAAATTGTCACAATACAGCATTCCATAGCAGGTAATATCATAACCAGCACAACGTGCATAAGTAACATTTGAGCGGCGTGGCGCACCTTCTCCTTTTCATTAATCTGGGCCATCTTCTGCTCCACTTTCTTCCTCTTCTCCAGCTCCGCCTTCTCGCCTCGCTCACGGGCCTCCAACACACGCCTCAACCGCTCCTCCCTCTGCCTACACACACACACGCACAAACATAAGCCAAAGTACCTTCTAAACCAATAAGACCAACTACAAAGTCCTAACCAATAAAACTAACACTGCATTGAATAACATAATTATGGAAGAAAACATACAGTAGAGTAAAAACATATATGTATTCATTTAAATGGAGGCATGTTATATGAAAATCTCATTTTAGTATGATGTAAAGGATACATTAACACTCATAATGGATGTTATGCTAATGAATTGGATTGGGTATAATTCCTAGGTAATCACGTGGGCAAAATGTGTTCCCTTTACAAACATACTAAGCACATGTGCATGTATTCTGCACATATGTAATATGTTCCCTTTACAAACATACTAAGCACATGTGCATGTATTCTGTACACAGTACATACATGTTGGCAGTACAGCTGCAAGTGATCTGACTGCACTGTTGGTACACTCAGTGCAACTTACCTTTTGAGCTCTTCGTTTTTCTTCCTCCTCTCCTCTTCCATCTTTTTCTTTCTTTCATTTTCTTGTTCAGTTTTTTTGTTGTAAGCCTCAAGCTTTTGCCGTTCCCTCTCCTGTGAAGAGTTTTAGAATGACATTATTAGGTCAGGCCTACAATGATACGGAAATGTGCATTTCTGCATTAGCTACAGTTAAACTTGGGAGGCATCAGTGAATTATTACTCAACCCAAAGGTGAAGTCTTAATGCAGCCTGTGACTGTTATTGCAGTTAGTTAAAGGAGACATGGATTGGAACACTTATCTCTTGTCGTAGCATTATAAATCCTGCATGAGATTCATCTAAAGAAAAATGCATTCCCATTGCAGAATTTATCGAGTAACTATTTCAAAACATATTAGCTATGAGGGGACAGCTTTGTGAACAAGGAGGGGGAGGGTGACCCCAACATCCCTTAACTGGCTCATTTTGTTAAAAGCATACACCCATAAACACAGACCATGGATATCCTCCACCCAAGACATGAAGGCTGAATGAAGAATGAAGACAGACAACATCCCAAAGACACAGGTGAGCCAACAGTGTTGGGTTTAATCAGTGCTAAAAGCAAGAGCACACACACAAACCCCCATGAGCTCACACTTACCACTAAACCAATAGAGAGCTGCGGAGACAAAGGCACCCCAGTTAGCAGCTCCCTCCATAGTATGCAATCATCTTTGCACACATTTAGAATGTACACCATACAAACATGCAGAAACTCTACATACGCACAGCATATGCACATTCAGACAGTAAACTGGTGCTTGCGCATACCTTGGGGTCAACCCTGCCAGGAGTGCCGTGCTTGATGAAGGACATGACTGAGCTGCGGCCTAGGGACCCAGGGGTCATCATCAACAGCTGGTTCTTCTGTACAGTGTGGATGAAGGACTTCATGTTGGGTTTCACTGCCTGGTGTGTGTGAGAGGGTGGGAGGACATGAAGAAACTGCAGGCCAGCATAGACTTAAAACTATGTAGCCAGCTGGTTACATTTTCTAAAGCTTGGGTCTTCTTTTGTACCGGTCACCTTTTACTTAGCTCCATTTTACTGTTAGAAATGTGAGAGATGATTTCTTATAGTACCTACAGACAGGGTTCCTACACATTTTCCATTTCAAAATTCCATACTTTTTCCATACTCAAATTTCCAAACTTCTCGGTAGATTTTTCTGACCATATTCTCGACATTGCGGCCACTTCTGGTTTGGGATAACTCGGTGAAAACAAAGGTATGGACAACTGAAGTGAATTAAAAAAATGACACTTAATATTCATCCATTTAGGTGGGTCATTTTTAGTTGTATCATAGTTGTATCTTGACGATGGACTGACAGTTAAGCTACACAACAGTAGGAATGGTTCATTATGACCTGAGTGAAGTGATTAGTACTGCAAATGCAATAGTCTGGAAACACAAATAGTTCTTAATACCTTTGTTTCTTTTTTCCATACTTATCCAGACCTGGAAATTACTAAAATCAAATTCCATACTTTTCCAGGTTTTCCATACTGCATAGAAACCCTGTACAGATAACTAGTGTCTGAAACATCAATCAAACCTTTGTAAATAAAAAAGGCCTTACCGACTGAGAGACATTTTTAGGAGATATCTTCTTCTTGGGCACGTCCTCTGATGTACTGTCCACCCTGCGCTTAAAGCCAAAGCGAGACATCCTGAGAGAGAAGAGTCAAAAAGGTTTATGAATTTCTCACTCTCTCACACAAAAATAGGCAAATAAACAACCAAATAAATAAACAAATACGTAAAGAAATGATTACTCACGACTGAGTTCCTGCCGGTGTCTTACCACCCTCACCTGCAGAGACAAAATTATCTTTAAATAAACACTTAATCACACACAAACACACTGCAATGTCAAATCCCACATCTTTTATGATCATCCTGGGTGCTGACAGTTGCAAAATGTTGTTTAAAGGGAAGAACAGAAATGGTCTTTTTCTGCTCTCAAATTTGCATGTGACTGGAGTCAAATTACAGTGATCTTTCAAAATTCCAGTAACACAGCTTTGAGAACTGAGAAACTCCAGGAAGAAGTCGTGCCATTTACACATCTCCTGATTACAGTCCAGGTAACCAGCTGTTAGTGATTGTCAGCCCTTAAGGTGGCAGTCAGTTACCTGACACTGATGGAGGGGTCTGGGGCTTCTCGATGCGGGAGACTGAGCCGGCGGCCGTGGGGGTGGGGGTGTTTTTAGCCATGGAGCGTGTGTAGCGGGTGACCGGCTCACCGGGCTTTACTGCCTTCGGTCCTCCTTCTTTCTCCTGCTAAGAGAAACAGAGAGAAGGTTGTGATGACAAAACCCAACAGGAAGCAAGCTACAGACTGATTACACACGCAACACATATGTGCACTGTGTCTGCGTTAGGGGTCATTACCGAAGAGCAAAGCTTTCATTATTTTGACATTAAATCTGTATTGTCAATATAGGCCTTGCTGAATAGTATAGACAAATTATGTGCCATTTGCCAATGGCAGTGGAGAATGTTTATCTTCATATCAGTTCCATGATCGCTATATGTTGTGTCATGTGCAGACTTGCACACTGAGAGATAATGCTATGAAAGGAGGTTTGAGGTTGTTTTTTTCCCTTCCATATTGCATATTATTGTTACTCTGCCACTAAAGGGTATAATTAACAATTACGTAAACAAAGAAGAACAAAGAAGTAAAACATATTAATAAGTCAAACTGTTATTTCAAACAATAGTATTGGCCCAGAATTTCACAATTGGTGCATCCCTGGTTTTGAACAGGGAGAGATTTCCCCTGAGGATGGGGGGTTATGAAATGTGTTTACCTCAGAGTCCTCTACATCCGGTTCCACCACGTTGATCTCTGGCACAGGACTGGACTCAATCACAATGACACCTGGTTCTTCAACGCTAGAGCAGCACATTGAAAGTGTTAAAACAAGTGACATTTTCTCTCATCTGACTTTTTTGCAGAGAAATGCTCATTGTGAACAAAATACATAACATCAAATCTTTCTGAAAAATATTTCTGCAGTGTGCCGTCATCTGAAATATAATGCTTATAATGCCAGTTCAGTGAAAGTTGATGAGGATGGAAGTTAGAGCTGTTTACAGTATTCTTCTCTGGTCTGTCTAACACCAAACCCATGGCAACCCTTCACAGACAACATAAAACTACAATGAAAGTCTAGAAATTACAGCACTTGATGTTCACCTAAAGATTCAGAAATCAGATACTCACTCTCCAACCTTCTCCTCCCTCTCCATCTCCTCAACTTCCTCTCCATCTGTGTCAAGGCAGATGTCCTCTAAACATACAGGAATCAGAGGAGAGAAAAAAACAGCATCAGTGAAGAGGTTGGCACTTTTTAATGTTACTCGCCCTATTATGGACCTGCACGGTTATTACCTACAAAGATATTACTGAATGGATGTCCACAAAAAAAAAAAAAAACCACTACACTAGGTGGGGATGAACCCCGTTACATTTTTGCTCAATATGGCTGAACATAAATCCTAAAATACCTGAACATAAAACCTAAAATACCTGAACATAAAACCTAAAATACAGATCACAAAAGACCGAATTCCCAACTCATAACAAAATAATTTATTTTGCCTTGCTTGGCTTCACCACATCACTTTCATAAATGCCTCTAGCGAATATCATCTCCTTAATGGGCATCATCAGTACCAAAAATTACAGTGAAATTACTTCACATTTTCCATTCTACGTCCTCACGACCCATCACAACCTGACCAACCAAATTTACACAGCATACAACACACAATATATTCCACTTACACGTAGCTTAGTCAGAATAAGTTCTGTTATATAGAAGATCTATTGGATATAGATCTATATCATACATGGGCAACATACGGCCCGCGGGCCACATCCGGCCCGTGGGCTTTCCCTGACCGGCCCGCGTAAGGTCCGTGAAAGAACAATAGTCAAGAGCCTAGCATAGAGATAATGCATGCAAATCAATATCGTTGTTTTTATTTTGAAAGCGACTGCTATTTGTACGCCCATACATTTGTGCGTGGATGCATACGACGTAAACACCCTCACTGATGTGCTGGTGAATTTATGCTTCTGCGTCGACACAATGCAGTTGCCTTTACGTCGGCGTAAACCTTTCAAAGTTTTGTGTCTCTTATGTTTGCGTCGCTCACCACCGCAAAGGTTGTTAGAACGAACTCCTACTGCTGCTCGTTGGCGATACGAAGTGTTCATTTCAAAAAGTTACTGGCAGATAGACAGTTTACAATCGGATAACCCCGTAATTGTAACCAAAATATGTCTGAGTTTATTTGCAAAGCTTATGTTAGCGAACTAGTATGATGCTACTACCCACAGGTTGCTTGAAGCAGCAGACACACAGAGCGAGTTGACCACAGTTATGTGCATAAAGTTAAAGCAAAACCATAGCCTACATTTTTAAAATAGTTTTCTTTGTGCATGTTGATTAACTAATGACAGCCTACTATTGTCTGCTCCACATTTTCGTAGTCTAATTCTGCATAGAGTTAATTTAATGATGGTAATAATTTAATGATGAAATATTGCTAAATGTTGATGAAATGGTGGCACAGGCCTATCGGTTGTACGGACTCCTTCACATTTTCATGACCTAGCCTAATTATATAGATATTGTAGTACTTTTTTATATCAGTCTTTGAAAACTGAAAAAAAAAAAAAATGTCAATGTCAAAAAATCATTTTCGATAATGAGGATTAAATACTGGACATAGATTAAATATTGCTGTTTTTCCTTTGTCTCCCTCACATTTACATCTGTTCTTACAACTAGTAAACAAAACCATATGATTTACTTAATGTTATACAAGAACAGAATAGAATTGAACAGAATTGAGTTCAGACTTGAGTTCGGTATTTTGGGTCCGGCCCTTCTCAACAGTCCCAGTTTGTCATGTGGCCCCTTGGGGAAATTAGTTGCCCACCCCTGATCTATATGGATACGATGGTTATGCTTGCTTAACGGGGGCCTTTATCCAAATCATGCAAATGATTTTTCATGGCATCATTATATCGCCATTTGAGTCTTTTGCCATATCGCCTACTGGGTTGTTAGGACTCACCACCAACAGAGCTGCTGCAGGCCGATCTGCTCATCCTGGCCTTCTTCTTCAGGAAGGAGCGTCTGGAGGCCCTCCTCACTGCCTCCTGTGTTAGGCTTCTCCTCAGGCCGGCCAGGGAGTGCCGTGCGGTCATCGACCGTCGCACAGAAGTGCAGGACGGCGGACCCTGAGGAGTGTCCGGCACCATTGTGGCTTTCGATACCTGAGCATCCTCCACTTCCTCAGACTCAACAGCCGCCGGGGTTGGGGAGGAGACCTGGGGAGGCTGGGCAGAGTTGGCTGACTCTGTTTCCATGGGTTTAACCGGAGCCTCCTCCTCTTCCTGGATGGGTTCCTCCTCCTCAAAGGAGTCATCATCCACTTCCTGTAGAGATGCGGAGGCAGTGGTGGGCTTGTTGCGCGTGCTGCGTTTCACTGGCCCTTGCTCCGCAGCCGATTTGGCATTGTTACGACGGGTTCTACGCTGGGGCTCCTCGACATCTGGCTCTGCGCTTGCGGATGGGCTCTCAGGAATAGCGTTCAGGGAGAGCTGCACTGAGGAGCGCCGCAGGTTGCTGCGCTTGCCCTTGGAGAGGCTGAAAGTCAAAGCAGCGGGAGTCTTAAAATCATATGAAGACATCTTTACAGGAGAAAAATAATAATAAAAGGACTCTTTGATTTATAGTAAATATAAGTCTAGACATTTCAGACATACCATATCAACCTGATACCATCCTATTCATTCACAATCTTAAGATAAATAAAATTCACAAAAAGCATGATACATCACAGATAAACAAAGTTTTACCGTCTTTTGGCTTTATTCTCATTCTGTCCGACGGACACCCGTCTCCTGCGATTGGTCTTCTTTTGGGATGGAGTCTTGGGCATTAACTCTGGTTCTGTGTTGAAGTCACTGCAACAAAATATTACACAAGGGTAAACAAAGCAAACTTGGCTAGTGACTTCTGATCAAATTTCACAAAAATAAGCTTTTGCCCAACCTGGAGAACATTCGCTGTGCCTCCTGCTCAATCTCTTCCAGCCACACCATGTGGACATCATCGATCTCTTTCAGGAAATCCTCCAGTTTTCCGCTGAAAACCTGCATGAGGTTATGCGTCGACTCCAGTAGGGAACTCATGGCGACGGCCCTGTGAACAGAAGCCACTAAATTTAGGGACCGAATCGATGACATGCTAGTGCGCTTGCCATCTTAAAACCGTCGATGCGGAGAAACACTTGGGCTATTATTTTAGAAATGTTGGACTATCGTGTCTGTCTGTGCTGTAAAATAGCTATACAAGTTGCAATCAACAAAACAAATAAACAAGCACTGTTACTCAAGAAATTAGCATTGACTGTTACTTTGGTGACTTCATCTACGGTAACAGAACAAAGACTTCCGTTACAGGTGACTTGAAATATGCAGCAACATGGCAGTGACAAGACAAGTAATATTTGAACCAAAACTTCGTTTGAACCTGACAGACACAAACTCACAAACATCCATACGAATGCAATTTAATAGAACATAACCTTATAGCAGCTAACCTTAGTTGAGTGCCATAACTCATAACCAGAAGTTAAAGTTAGCCAATTCTGGAACTGGGCAGTTAGCAAAGTTCGCCCTTTTCTAATTATGTTACATGCACATTTCTGACGTGTATACAAATGAAATACAATATTTTCTAGATATCACGAATATATACGGTTGTACAAATGTCCTTAGGAAACGACACAACAATGTTTCGTTGATAACAGTTATGCGTGGAAGCATAGCAACTTGGCTAATAACGTTGCATTGCAATGACGTTAACGTCACATTTGAAAACATCACAGCTGCAAGTGGTGTGTTAAGTTGGAACTTCAAATGTTTACCCCAATAAACTTAATGTCAAAATGCAACCCCGACTTACTGTTAATGTTTCCAACAAAAGGCCAGCGTTAATTTGGCTATCTAAGTTGAGTGAGTTGTTGATTTCCAAAAGGACATGCTACTAGCATCTAGCTAACGGTAGCCAACCAGCTGAATAAATATCTAAAAATGTAACGTTAGAGGTTATAAGGAACACGTCCTACCTTATTCCCTTCAAACACAAATCAGACGGTGGGATATTCTAAGAAAAACTACTGTAATCCAAATTATGCGATCTGATATTGTCAAAAAATACTAGCTAGCTAAATTCATTCCGAATCAAAAGTCATATTTCCTCTCTTTCTGTAAGCATAACTCCACTGCAGCCTGCCACCCGCTCAAACGGTTTAAATAGTTTTAAAATCCAAAGAACCAATGGTAGGATGTTCCTCAGGTCTGTTTGAAAAACCATGCATACCATTCGGCGGTACATTTGTCTATCGTCATACAACTGTCCAATGAAACCTCTCTGGGGGCGGGGTCTAAGATTTAAGGCGGTGTTATCACAGGATTCTCAATTCTCATTGGGAAACACAACTGGAAGACGGGACTAGATTCAGATCTGTTGTGGTCTTTGGTCAGTTTTAGGTCTGTAATTCAAATCATCCAATCGCATCTCTAGTGTAGGCTATACAGGAAAGGAAAATGTTTCCAAAACTACAATGCATGGATTTGAGCTCATAACAAAGTTAATCTGAAACAGAGATCACAATCTTTCGCTAAAAAGCAGTAACGTTAAGGGCAGTTGGGTCCGGGAAGTTAGCATCGGAAGCTAGTTTGTTTGTTTATTTACTTATTTATCCAACAGACCATGCTTGCTATGGTCACCTGTACCTTTCTGTCCGTCTGTCTCATTTGAAGGCTGTACCAGAGCCCGTCTACTTCTGTCCGTCTGTCTCATTTGAAGGCTGTAGGCCTACCAGAGCCGTCTAGACATTCTCTGGCTGTACCCATGACAGTCTGTCTGATCCATAGGGAGGGAAAGTAATCTCATCGCCATCTAGTGGTTGCGTTCCTAGAGTTTAGCGGAGGGGATGGGATTTTTTTTTTAGCAAAAATATATCTCGGTGCACATTGGGATCTTAATTTAATGCCTTCCATATGTTAGGCACTGGGGTCACCTCTATTGCTTCAAGTGGTCATACCTTATTTTTAGGATCAGTTGAATTGTTTTGAGTTTTTGTGTAACATGGTGATAACAAACTACAGTTGCATGTGATGTCACAGGTTTGGGCGCTATCTCTAACTGATCAATACGGCAATTTGCTTAACTGGCTTGTGATGTAAACCGCGTGGTGATAACCTTTATGTCTGGAAAACTGGTGTTGTGCTTCTACTCACATGAAGAGCTGGCAGTAAGTGTTATGTGACAATGCTAACCAGGCTAATAAACAAACCATGCTACCGTGAGTAACGTCGAAGGGTAAAGTCACGTGGCTTTTTTTGTAGTTGTTTATGAAACAAAAGGAGCAATTTCGATTTTTTTAAATAAGGCAAAATAGGGTCTGACATTTTCACAGTTAGAAGATTATTACTGTATAGACACTGAAAAATATTTTTGGTGGATAAGATCGCTGATTTGGCTTCACAGTATTTTTTTAAAAAATAGGTCTATGGGACTTAACATTGGAGCTGCTCTTCGATAGGAATGCAACCACTTGGGGCGCTGGTTTTCACTTTCCCTCCCTATAGACTCTACGTCTGATCGCACATCCAAACATTTCAGGTTATGGCCACACGGTGGCAATGTTGTACATGGTACCAAGAAATTACAGTTTTTCTCAGTCGCTTTGGTGCTATTCTCACATCAAAATTAACATTTGCACAGCAGTTAGTGCATTTCTCAAAACAATTAGTGCAAACTGAAAAACCTAGTGGATGACCTGCAAAAGTGCGTCACTTGCTTAAAATGGATAGTCCATTCCTCAAAAGCACGTATTCATGTCAATGAAACTGTCAGTGTCATCAAAATGAGAAGTCTTGACACCATCGTTTATGAACAAGTTAAGTCAAATGGCTTTGTCATGTTTTCATTATGACAGTTCTCTCAGTGTTTTCCAATGCAAAAAAAGGTCAGAACTCGGTGACGCTACCTGAACATGCTCAAGACACTATACAGTACTTGTACAGCCATTTGAAAACTACAGTAAAGTTACATATTGCTGTAGTTAGGGAAGTAAAGTACAAGACACTGAATACGTACATTTTTACTGTATGCTCTTTGCAATTCTACAGCATTTTGACAGAATTTGATAGTTCACCAATTTTGTATGACTCAAGCAATGAAATGAAGACTATTAGTTTTATAGGGAACGACTATTCAGTATCCATAAGTTCATTTTGACTGACATGACATAAGCTAGGGATTCCCAAACTGTGGTACGCGTACCCCCGGTGGTACGCGAGCTGCTTCTAGGGGGTACGCGAGATGCAAAGGGCTATGGCGGACAGGTGTAAAATGAAAATTTTAAATCTTTTGTAATTAATTCATGAATAAATACATAATTTCGAATCAGGTCATAATGATATGGAAACATGAAATTAAAGGATATAATTTATAAACTCTGTATGTGTTCATCAAAAAAAGGGCAGTTTATTATGACGCCTGGAATAGCTAATAGAATGCGTTACTTTTGAATGCGTTGGATGGTCCGTGGGGGGAAAGTTTCGCGGATATAACAGGTTTTTGAAAACAACAAAAACAGAAAGGAGGGAAGGAGCAAAGCTAGGAGTTATTTCAGATGGGCAAGAAAGGTAACATTAAGCTAGGCTTTACATTTAACAAACTAAAGCTAGCCTATAAGTTTAGCCTTTCTAGGCTTTATAGCCTAATGTTGTCCAAACGAATACATCCTTGTCAGGCGTTGTTGTAGGCCTATTATAAGATATTGTATGTGGATGTAGTTAGGCTACTATGCAGGCTACTTTTCATAACTTTTTAACTGACCAAATGCACGCACCTAAAACCGGGAAACGGACAAATATTGTCAACGCGGGGGGGGACACATATGTGTGTCGGATGGTGGGGGTACGCGAGCCGAGTCGGAATGTAGGCGGTGGTACGCGGGGGGGAAAGTTTGGGAACCGCTGACATAAGCAAATGATAATGTTAAAAAACAGCAGAGAATTGTATGAAAGCAACTGATACATGTCCAAAAGCATTTGCAATTTGTTCAGAGGAAGGATAATTTGCTACTCTGATGTGCACAAATGACTAAATGTTGTGGAGGTTGAACTAATAGTTATGAGAATTTTCATTCTGATCGGAAAAAAGCACCAAAGCGACTGAGAAAAACTGTAACTCTGTCTGGGGAATCTTTCTAGTATAAGTATACTCTTTTGAGACCAGTTACTGTTTTGAGAGTGAAATGTTGTCCCATTACTCCCCGTCATCCCGATAGGATTTCAGTTGCTCAACAGCATGGGGTATTCTTAGTCATTCCATTATGCACCTAATTAGACAAATCTGGACTGCAGACAGGCCATTTTAGCACCTGGACTCTTCCTCTGTGGAGAAATACTATTTAAATATGTGCAGAATTAATTTTGGCATTGTTTTCCTGAAATATTCAAGGTCTTCCCTGGAAAATACATTGCCTGGATGGGAGTAAAACAAAAAAATGTTGCTCAAAACCTGTATACATCATTCAGAATTGAGTGTGCTTTGCCAAATGTGCAAGATGACCATGCTGTAGGCACTAATGCTCCTCCACACCATTATAGATGTTCGGTTTTGAACTGAACACTAAAACAAGTTGGATAGGTTGGATACTTGAATAGGCCCTCTCCTCTTTAGCCCAGATGAGTCCATGATTTTCAAAAAAAAATGGCAAATTTTGATTGGTATAAACACAGGGCCTTTTTCCATGTTACCTCAGTCCATTTTAGGCCCAGATAAGATGGTGGTATTTTCTGTATCATGTCTCAATACAATGTTGGCTGTTTTGACTGTTACAATCTTGGCTGCAGTTTTTGAATTGAGTATCAAATTGTGCACATATAGACAATAGTTTTTAGAGGTTTTCCTGAGCCCCAACAATGACAGGTCTGGAAACAGGTCTGGTGTTGATGCAGTGCCATCTGAGGTCCAAAAGACCATGGCCATCCAATTTGTTTTTCAGCTCTTTCCCTTGTTTGCTAAGATTTCTCTGGATTTTCTGAATGTTTTAATAATATTATGTCCTGTAGGTGATGAACTCCCCAAATACTTCACAATTGCATCTTAAGAAACATAAAAAATACATTGTTTCATCATTTGTGCACACAGGTTTACACAGAGTGAAGAATACCCCTACAACTTTACTTCTAAGGGACCCTGCCTCTCTGGGATGCTCTTTTTCATATCCAATCGTGTTGCCATTACCTTAATTAGTTGTGAAATATTCCTCCTTTTGTTTTCTTTATCATTACACAACTTTATAACATTTTGTTAGCCCCGTCCCAACTTTTTTTGAAACATGTTGCTGGTATCAAATTCGAAATGAACATAAATTTTCCATGAAATGGTCAAATTTGTCATTTTCAACATTTGATATGTTGTCTGTGTCCTTTTTGCAACAAAATATGAGTTTAAGAAAGTTGCAGATTATTACATTCTGTTTTTATTCACATTTTACACAATGTCCCAACTTTTTCTGTTTTGGGGTTGTATAAGAGATGTCTGTTCTGTGTTGCTATTTGCAAGGCCTATGGATCTACAGTAATGCACATTTAGACAAAGTACTGTATTGCCTATTTGGTGGAGAAAACAGTACAAAAGGTGTTTACTGTAGGTCTATTTCGATGAAAAATTACATGTTGTAGTTCAATGAAATTTACTATATCTTGCTAGGTATTTACTGTATGTCTTACATGTCAATGGCAGTTACATCTTGGGAGGAATTAATAAATTATTTTTTTATGTTTTTGTTCATTTTGAGAACTAGATTTTGCATTTTGTTGTCCGTGAGTGATTGATTAAAGAGTGCTTTTGAACTGGCAACAAGTTGTAGTGTTTGAAGGCAAGATTTGCTTTTGCTGCATGTTTTAAGTGTTTTGAGAGAGTAACAGCCTTTTGCAAGCAAAATGTGTCATTTTGTCCAGATTGCTTTTGCTCAGACACGGGTGTTATCTGTTTTGAGAATGTGATTTCAGAGTTGACACAGGTATCAAAACGATCGAGAAAAACTGTAAATTCCTTGTAGGCTACAGTATAAGGCAGGGGATTTTCTAGAGACCAAACAATCAAACTTATCAACAACAGCATTTCACTGGGGTTATCAAGCTGGTGTTCCTGCACCTTTCATTTATCGGTGGTTCGTTGAATTAAGACCTGAACATGCTCAAGACAGCTTGTACAGCCATTTGAAAACCACAGTAAAGTTACACATTGCTGTATAGGGGAGTAAGTGAGTACAAGACACTGAATATGTACGTTTCACAGTTTTACTGTATATGCTCTTTGCAATTCTACAGCATTGTGACAGAATTTGATAAGTTCAACAATTGTGTATGTAATGACTCAAGCAATGAAATGCAGACTATTAGTTTCATTGGGAATGACTATTCAATCCATAAGTATAGTTAATTTTGACTGACATGATAAGCAAATGATAATGTTATAAAACAGCAGAGAATTGTACGAAAGCAACTGAACATGTCCAAAAGCATTTGCAATTTGTTCAGAGGAAGGAGAAATTGCTACTATGATGTGCACAAATGACTAAATGTTAGAGGTTGAACTAATAGTAATTCTCATTCTGATCTGAGAAAAGCACCAAAGCGACTGAGAAAAACTGTAATTGACATAAAATATTGACATAATTCAGATTTAATCTCTTCTTGGCAATTTTTGGAATGTTGACAGGCGCATCTTCTCTTCACATTAGGCTATAATAGGCGAAAATGTGGTCCATTATTTTCAGAAACAAGATAGATGACTGCGACTGCGAATATGTTTATTTTTTGATCAGGTCTAGTGCATGCTGGTAATTTAGATATCTAATATCTGGTTGCCTTGGATTATGTTTTGTTAGGGAGGGTGCTGAGGGAGTTATAAAACGTTCAAATAATTCGTCAGTGTAAGTGCAACCCCCCCCCCCCCCCCCCCCGTAACGTCTACAGGGCTTGAGCAGTCTGGAGATCGGTTCTTACATGACGACTACACTTCCCAGCATCCTTCGTATGAGTCAGTGGAATGCGGGGTCGGGGGTCTGCTCCAAGCAGTCTTGTATGAACTGGTAGAGCCCAGACTCGGTTTCTCGGAGAGTGACTCGGAGTGCGACCGGTGGTGCGAAAGACTGTGGAGCTCTGGATTTCACGGAGCAGCAAGGCAGGGACGATGCAGAGCCCACGAGAAGTCATGGCACATCTGGACTGATCCACTGTTCGACTGCAAGGACCAGAACAGCCCTTAAAATTTTAGCAACTGCTGTTGAATTTCTGAAAATCTACCACTCGTCTCGACCAGGCAGGGGATAGGATACCGTATTTATCTGAAACCGAGGTTAAAAAGTGTCCGGCGACATATTATTGACTTCGATGGTCAATGGTAAATTGACAAAAAGAGGCGCTGACGATAACGTTCCCTACACTTTGGAGAGGTGGATCAAGATTTGCGAGGTAGGCAATGGCAAATGTTATCGAACCAGCATAGGCTACTTAGCTGTGTGTTGTATTTTGTCAAACGCATGGATTGTTTGAACAGAGTGTGCTTAGATCATAGCCTAGCCCAGGCTACGGTAAGTTTTTGCAATAACCATGTCATTTGTAGCATAGGCTATATTGTAAATCGCGGGGGTCAGTATTCGTTGCCCATTCACATCGTCGTCTCTAGTGGTTAGGTGGTTGCTGACCCCCCTTTCCGCTGTAATCATGGTCCCTTCTGTGAAAGCCGTCGCCTTTGTATCTCATGCATCGCATTTTAGGCAGCAGGGTCTCCTCTGTGGACCCCGATCCCTACCCATCAGGCAGCGTTGCTAAGATACAGGAGTACCAGTGGATGGTGGATGTGAGGATCTTCCGGTCAGAAGAGGCTCACTGAAGTGCTCACGAACATAGACATAACGGCATTCATTTCAGATAGAGACGTCTGAACACCTAGATACACACATCCTTGAAGTAGGCTACTGTATTTGGGGAGAATGGTTTAAACAATGTTGCTCACTGTGTTGTATCCTAGGCTAGGTTTAGAATATCAACCAAACCGATTAAACCATAGGCCTAGTCGGTTTTTTCCCACTACTCACTCTGTGAACGTGGTAACGATCTGAAGCGCATCAAAGCTAAATACATGGTCTATCTCACTGGTCCTGCCTGCCCATTTGAAACACTGAAACAAATTACAGCAATCTATTTTATTGCTAATGTAGGCCCATCCTGGAAAATAATATTTATATCGAAAGCCATGCAAAAGGAGAAGTAGACTAGCCTACAAGTCAAACCTGTAAGTGCAGGTTGTAGGCTAGTGTAAAGGAATTCTGGTATGAAATCCAGTTATCTGATTTCATTAGTTTTGTTGATTGCAGACTGGTGAATAAATAATTCCAATAAGCTGCTTATGTAGGCTATTGTTATTTGACATCCAGACTTTAAAAAAACAATTGTGTGACCATCAGACTTGCCAAATGGCCTTTGACGTTATGACAGTCATATGACCTAGCCTACAACTTAATGGTTATGGTTATATCATTAGCAGACACTTTTGTCCAAAACAACTTACAAATAAAAACAATATAGTTAAAAATGAATAGTGAACAGTTGTAAAATGTTGGTAGAACTACATTAAGGAAAATAACAATAATAGACAATAATGTCAATGCAATATCAATGATCATAGCATTATCAAAATCAACAAATACCATAATATACAAACTATAACTCATAAGAACCACAGATATGTCCGACCCCTCTTGAAAGACCAAAATAGCTTAAAATGTTATGGTCATTGTTCTGCATATGAAAGTAGCCTATGGATAAGACACTAACAAGTTATAACACGTTACTATTGTAAGTCAAATACATTCAGCCATTTTTAGTAAGTTAAGAAATCACTAGTCGCAAACTCATTTTAACAACCAACACAGTGATGAGTAATGACTGAACAACATCCTGTCCTTGTGTCTGTGGGAAAGCTTAGGTCTCAACTTTGTTAATAAGTCAAGGTACACACTTGATTAGAAGATTTGATCTGTATTTGATCTGAATAGAAAGCAGATATAAAAAGCAAGGGTAATACAACGCAGTGCAAGCCAAATAAAAACCTTATAACATGGTAATATGAAGACAAGTCTGTCTTTATGTCTGTGCCAGCTTAAATGCCTAAATGCATGACCATTTACTGCTGGTCTGACCTGCATAGTTGTATTTGTGTGTGCCTGACTAATGGTAACACAACGGCCTCAGGTTTCAGGGCATTTAACAGATAAATGCATGTAAGTGAAGCTGAAAGGGCAGATAGCGTTGCTTACCCTGGTGCGTCTACTCACGGCACTTTCGGGAGTATGTTTGGGGATGTCTGCCCTGGCTGAGTTAATTTATGTGAATGTGTAGTGTCAGTTTGTGTATGACACTGCACGTTACACACGTAACACAATGCAAGTCAGTCAAAGCCACTAGCGGACTTGACTAGATTATGTTGGGTGCACTCATCTTTTTTTTTACAGCACAGAATGTGGCAGTAGAAGCATAGAATCTTATTCACACAGGACTGATTGGGTCTCAAGGTCTGTAGATGTTAAATTAAGAAATGGTATTTCTTTCCTACAAATCCATGTGATTTTCAGACCTGTTACTGAAGCCTAGAGCTTCTTCATTTCTGTTTACAGTTCAATGTTCCAAAGTGCAGTTGGAAAAAAAAAAACATCTCAGGGTAATCATTTTAATATAAACCACACTAATGTGAATCAGCTATTGTGACACTTGCAAATAGTTGACCAAGGCTCATTTTTTGTTTGTTGGACAGTTTTCAAAAAAGAATGATCACATCTCATCAGAGAGAAGAGCATATTTTGAACATGAGAAATTGAGTCGTATGTAATTTCAACCATGACAGCTGGTCACAAAGAAACTGTTTCCAGTTCTCAGTAAATTCACAGTTTAGTCATCAAGTATGTTTCTGCATCCACAGGGTACACTGAGCACAGCCATTTGGTGTTCAAAAACGAGACTCAAAATGTTATTTGAATTCATAGCATCTGATTATCTGGTAGTTCATGTAGGCCAAATAGTCTATTTTGGAGTTGTTTGCTCCTTAGGGAGATTGAGAGACGTAGCCAGTTTTGCTTCATCGAACCATGCGTGTCGATTTCTAACTAGGCTAACGTGTCTCTTTTCTAACTAGGTTAACTTGCTATCAAGGGAATGCCAAGTGCCAGGGAAAGTGTAGATTTTGTTATAACTAGGTTAACTTGCTTTCCTGGCCTTAAAGAGGTTGGTGCTTAAACACCGATGGAAAGCTGTTAAATAGGTTATGCTCTTCGATTAAACAAATGAAATTGCTAAGCCCACAGCTGTTTGTGGAGGGCATACATATGTCAAAGCTGGCTTTACATGACTGACATATTCAGATTGTTTCATGTAGTTACCATCACATTTGCTATTTTCGGCCACTTGGATAATCAAGGATTCAGTGAAATTGAGATTAATCTATGGATTTAGGTCTGTCATTGGTTCATGTCAGCAAGTGTTTGACACATTTTGCAACCTGTTCCATCCATAACCTGGCTCCTAATCTTTGACAGAGGGGAGAGTCTCTCCTGCCAGACACAGTCATTGCATCAGCTAACAGAAAATTTGATGGCTTTCTACAATCAGCTTTTTGATCTCATAGGAACATCCCAGTCGAGGGACTTGGATATTACATGGGACAGGTGGTGATCTCATGCTGTCTATTGTTAGACTCTATTGTTTGATTTTTCCACTTTATTAGTCACTTTATAAACATTCCACAAAGTGTCAAGATGGTTTAAGCTACATTTGATAAACAATGAATAAGAATGTTATTATCATTATAGGTTTAGTCAGTCTTTTTCTTCCGGATTTTTTTTCTTCTTCAGTAATTTTGTGTCAACGATTTCCGGGACACTGAAAGACTGCACGAAAAAAGTTTTGATCCGTCGCCCCCCTGCCAGACTGGACTCCCCAAAAGGAGGGCAGGGTGGACACAGTTTTTCGTAAATATCTTGAAAACTAAAGGGCCTAGGAGGAGGACCACATTTTTTTGTACGTTGGGCTCAAGGAGCCATCTCATAACCACTCATTTACGGTATAGCGCCACATGGTTAAAAATGAAAAAGCAAAACTGAGGCTCTGTAATCGCAGGTATCTTTGGCTGACATGTTCAGAACTGCATTAAATTGAATGCATGCGTGGAGTTTCGTGGAATTCCGTTCATGGGGGGCCATACAATAAATGAATCTATGTGTACATTAAGTGACTGCGCAAATAGGCCTGTAGATGATTGTGTTAAGCGAAGGGTTGTCGGATGAAGTTGAAATGTACACACACACACACACAGACACACAAACACACCCACATGCACACACACACACACACACACATAAAGACACACACACATGCCACACACAGGCACACACACATACACACACACACAGGCATGCACACAGACACACAAACACCCACAAGCATGTGCAGGGCTGGGTGGTCACATTTTGTACCGCTCTGCGGTACATCTAGTTGCAATACAAATACAATACCACACTAGTTTGTGTGGCATAACTACAGTATATAAATCTTATATACTATAACAAAATGATCCATCAGTGTTGTTGAGCACAGTGTGTTACGTGGAGGGCAAGGGTTAACAGGGCCATCCCACTGAGCTTGCTGTGACGGCGGTCCAGTGGCCTGTTGCCCCTGGTTTCCTCTGGATCGATGGGCCCTGCAGCAGGCCTTGGCTCTCAGTCAAGGAAGCCTGTGTGTGAGCCCAGAGCGCAGGGAGCAGCAGAGGGAGAGAGAGAGAAGGGAGGACAGAGAGATAGTGGGAGAAAGAGAAAGGGAGGAAGAGTGAGGATGAGAGAGAAACAGAAAGTAAGGGAAAAACATTTTAGAGAGGGAAGGGTAGAACGGAGAAAACAACTTGAGAAAGAAAAAAGTTTCTGGAGAGGAGGGTGGGGAGAAAGATAGCAAGAAAGATTAACAGGAATTGGGAGAGAGAGTGTGTGGCCAGAACAAAAAAATTTAATCGGAGAGAGAGAACATCCCCACGGGAAACTGGCAAAGAGGTGCTATTTTATCTAAATGATAAATTAAGCAGACATGACATTTAAAAAAGATTGAATTTAGTGGGTCGGGATGGTGCGAAATGCTCAAATTGGAAATGATAGAAAATCGACCAGCCTATTAGTCCGACTGAAGAGCAAAACCATGAAAAGTGCTCTTCAGACCTCCGTCAAAAAAGCTTTAGGGTCCATTAGGGCATTGTGGCTTTGTAGCTTTAAATATCCTGCATGGAAGATCAGAGAGACTTTGGGGTAATATGTGTTGGGCTCTAATTGTTTATGGTGAGTCTAGTTGCCAGTCTGCTGTAGTATTATCAGATGTGGGATAATTTTTATATGTCTGTCATTGAATGTTTAGTATACCTTACATACATGTAGTGAAATCTAATTACCATCCTCTTACTCTGAGCCTTGTGCCATCTGAAACCCCTATGTTGGAATGTTTTGACTTAGGAAAGCTAAGATAACCCCTGTGTCACCGAACTGTGGGTAACCCTAAGATTGAGGGGTGGTAAACATTTCTTATCTCTGTTTAAAAACCAGATGGTTAGGTGATCACCGGAGGGTGACAACTTGTGATTTTCCGTGGGTGTGGGGTAACGTTAAGGGTATAAGAGTTGGCTTCACCCACAGATGTGTGGGCTTGTTACCAAGTGTATATTAAACACTTGAAGTCGTTCAAATGATAGAGGTAACAGTATCTCAATATGAATGTAAATGAATATAGAGCAGGATATGAGTTTTTGTTCTTCTTTCATCATTCCTGTTAAATTGGGTTTGCAGTTAGTTGTGCACTGCAGTTGACACTGCAGTATCAGCAGGTTTGTCGGTAAGGGGAACCCCAAAGTGTGAGAGAGAGAGAGAGAGAGAGGGTGAAAGACAGAGTGGATGTGATGAAAACCAGTAGAGAGAGATGGGTCATGTCCGAGGGGTTCCTCCTAGTATTCCAGGCCCAGCTCTCAGTGGCTTTCGCTGATTCACTGTCCTCACCACCGTGGGCTCCCAGCTTCGAAGCGTTTACTCAGAACACAGAACACTAGTGAGACCCCCTCACTGGAGAAACAGAGGGGGTGAGAGAGAGGGAAAGAGATAGCCTGGTATTGTTTTCCCTGTCATTACTGAGAGAGATGAAAACCTCTCTGTTGTTCTCGGCACTTGGTCTTTGTGCTGCACTCTAAACACCAGCTAAACATAGATATTCCTCTGTCTACTGGCAGAGGAATGCACACGCGCGTGCACGCTTGCACACACACGCACACGCGCACACACACACACACACACACGCACACACACACACACACACACACACACACACACACACACACACACACACACACACACGCACGCACGCACGCACGCACACACACACACACACACACACACACACACACACACACACACACACACACACACACACACACAGAGCCACGCTGTCTGTCCGTGTCTCACAGCTCAGACCAACAGCCATGTCCGCATTGGCACTGCGGGACTCGCCGCCAACCTGGCCTCCCCCCTTTCCCCTGCAGCCCTCTGTGGAGCGCCACAGCAGAGGGCAACTGAGTGGTGCCCGGAGAGGACATGATTCAGCACGACACAGCAGAAAAAAAAACACACACACATGCCAGGACCGCTCTGCTCTCTGAGTGCACCAACCCCCGCTCATCAGTCCTCATACGCTCTCCTCAACAATGTGAAGTCTGTCTGAGACATAATTAGTGTGAAATGCAGAGGAGCACATGGCTTGTAAGTAAAAGAGTTGCTTTTTAACAGCGTAATTTGCCCATTAGCCAGAGTGTGGAGCAAAATGAGCGGACGCCGTTTTAAAACGAGGACAGCTTCTGGCTGAGATGATGCAATCTGGATGAGGATGTGGGCTGTGGACCCCTGCAGCAATAAGAGGAACCTGATATGTGTAATTGTTGCTCTCCCCATCCTGAGCGGAGACAGAGAGTTCACACGGTTCAACACGCACACACACACACTCAAACATGACTTCTCATTTCATCTCTCTCTTGTGATTGCCGAGGGTTGAAACTAAGGATGGCAGATTTCTTATGCTCGTCAGGCGGTCTGAACATCCATATAGTTACTAGTGATTGAAGTACGTGTTATACATTTTTTTGTAGTGTACAATCCTGGAAGATTGCGCCTCTGCGAAGCGTTCTCAAGGGAATTACTTGTGATCTGTTGCCCACGCATATCCTTTAAAAGGCATCAATGCATGCAGATTTAGAGTGTTTTAATCCATTAAACATGAAATTAGATTAGGCCTTTGGTCTAAGCCATTGAAAATGACTATTTTATGATGAGATTAATCCCCAGAGGCTAGAAAACACTGTTTCCCAGCGTCTGCAGTGTTAACTCACTAACGTCACTTTGTCATCAGAGCGACATGGACAGCCCTGCCACTGTTTCGTTCCGTGTGACGGTGGACTAACTCTGCGACGTTAACGCTTGAATCCACCGGTGGGGCCGACACTACTGTAACCATCCACCACTAGAAAGGACTGTGTCAATTTGATTAGAGCGACGTGGACAGCACCACCAGGCTTCCGGTTGTGCAGTGGCAGACGAACTGCATGGTGTCTGGATAGGAGTGTTAGGCGGCCGGCCACTAGCCTGTCAGGACATTCTGTTTGACGGCTGTAAATGCAGTGCCGTTCAGCATTGGCACAGGATGCCCTCTCTTCAAGGTGGCTGCAGGTGTCACTTTGTGTGTGTGTGTGTGTGTGTGTGTGTGTGTGTAGGTGACACAGTGTGTGACTTTGTGTCTGTGTGAGAAAAAGAGAGATTGAAAGAAAGAAGAGACAGAGAGAGAGAGATGTGTGTGTGTGTGTCTTAAGAGAGACAGATTGTGTGAGTGTGTGTCAGAGAGAGACCGAGTGTGTGTGTGTGTTCAAGAGAAACAGAGATTGTGTGTGTGTGTATGAAAGTGAGAGGTATAGAGAGAGCGTATGTGTGTCTGGAGGTTGTCTGAGGACGATGAAAAGTGGTGGTGGGAAGTCAAAGTCAGACAGATGTCTCAACAGCTGCAGGGGCACTGCCACCAGAGCCAAGCCAGCCTCACGCACTCGTGTTTCTGTGGAACCACAGCTGTTTGTGTGCTTCTGTTTGTGCGCCCGTTGTTAAGTTTGTTGATGGAGGCCAAATCAATCTCATCTACCAGTGTTTGCGCCCACACAAATCACCCCCCCCACCCCCCGTCTTTTTTATTTGAAGTGCTCCTGCATTATGTCTCAAGCCAAATCAATTTTGTTAGCTGGAGACTGCCTGCCTGTTTGTACGTGTGTGTGTGTGTGTGCGCGTGCGTCCGCGTGTGTGAGTGTGTGTGTTTGTGCGCGTGTGTGAGTGTGTGTGTATGTGTGTATGTGCGCGTGTGTGAGCGTGTGTGAGTGTGTGTGTGTGTGTGTTAATGTCTTTGTAAGCCGTTTGATACCAGCCTGGGTGTCTGTCCATGACTGAATGGAGTAGGGGCATGAAATAAATGATTCAGTGGATGAGGGCCCCAGAAAAATCACCTCCCAGTGGGCAAATAGAGAGAGAGACGGCACAGTGGCCATGAATCACAGTGCGCTGGTGCTTTGGCTGGGGGAAAGGCACTGTGTGTGTGTGTGTGTGTGTGTGTGTGTGTGTGTATGTGTGTGTGTGTTTGAGCAGTCAGAAGAGAGACGAGCCGAACCGTCAGTGGGAGTGTCTGTGTCCGTGTGTGTGTGTGTATGTGAATGTTGTGCATGATGCATGGCGTGTGTGTTGTGTGTGTGTAGGTGTGTTAGTGTTGTGTGTGTTTGATGGGGGAGTGTGCATGGTGTGTGTGTGTCTGTGTGTATGTGTGTGTGAGTGAGTGTGGTTGGCTGGGTATGCATGATGCATGGCGTGTGTGGTGTAGGTGTGTTAGTGTTGTGTGTGTTTGAAGGGGGAGTGTGCTTTGTGTGTGTGTGTGTGTGTGTGTGTGAGTGAGTGTGGTTGGCTGGGTATGCATGATGCATGGCGTGTGTAGTGTAGGTGTGTTAGTGTTGTGTATGTTTGATGGGGGAGTGTACAGTACATGGTGGGTGGGTGTGTGTGTGTGTGTGTGTAGGTGGTTGGATGTGCATGGTGTGTGTGTGTGTGTGTGTGTTTGTGTCAGTGTGTGATGGGGGAGTGTGCATGTGTGTGTTAAAACGTTGGTGGTCGGTGTGTTTGTCACCTGTCTGAGTGATGCTGAGTGGAAAAATCACACCCAGGCTTGGCAGACGCTCTCTGACGCTGCCTACGGTGAGATTCCAGCGCAGTGTTTTTCAGTGTGAGGTCCAACACTGTGACTGCTGATAACAGAGAAAAAAACATCCATCACGTCTGGCGTGCTCCCCATGCATCCACCCCCCACCCTCATGTCCCCCAACACATCTATCTCCGTTACATTCGTATTCTCATCTGCACTCTTTCTTCCTTATCATCTAATTCTCCCCTTCTTCTCTTTCCCCCTCTCTTATCCCCCCTCCTCTCTCTCTCTCTCTCTCTCACTCTCTTTCCCTCCCTCTCTCTCTTTCTCTCCCTCTCTCTAAGCTCACTGCTCAAGGACATAGCGAGGCAGGAGCTTTAAGGAACTAATGCAGTGCTTGCTGGAGAAAATGTAATCTAGAATTCATTTTTCTAATTGGGAACAAAGGAGGGCATTATGGGAGCTTTAGCTGGTCGCCCACGCATGCGATCAGAGCCCGAGCGCCTCCCGCCAATCGGAGCGACGAGGCGCTGCAAAGCACAGCGCTACGCTGCGCACCGCTACCACCCAGAGCCAAGCCTCCCTCCCGCCTGCCCATCATCTAATGGTGCTGGAGTGCCACACCACAGCCTGCACAGGCCACCTGTTTGGCTCCGAGGAACCCACCAGCGGCATTCGCTGCTTTGTCTCAGTGCCATGGAGTTCCTCTGGACTGCCAGAGTTTAGTCCTGGCTACTGTGAACGGTTCTGTTTTTTTTAATGCCCTGGGTTGTTTTCCTTCGACAATAACACGACTTGCCAATGTTAGGGCTGCTTCTCACAGAAGTGCTCCCTATCCATGCCTGTGGTGTGTCCTTGAGTAGTTTTTTATTTGACCACTGGTCTGGTGGAATGTATTGTATGGTGCAGAGACATCTTTCACGTAGCCATGGTAACTTACGATCATTTCTCTACTGAGATGAAAGATTTCATCATGTAATGTACTGCGTGTTATGAAAGAGGGTGCCAGTATGGCTAGTTATTTCAACAATCCTGGGCATGAATTTGCTGATAAAATGTTTGTTTATGTGTGTACACATTCTGTACTTGTGTGTATGTCTGTCAGCAGTTGTATCTGCTGGTAGCATTTTATCAGCTCTCACAACTACTCTGTAGTCACATTTGGAAATGAAGCGTAGCACTTTTTGACTGGTCTGTCCCACTTATATTGAATGTCAATGGCTGTCACTCATTTTATAGTGACAGACAGTATTGAGAAGAGCAGGTATGTAAAGGTGGTGTCTTTGTGTTTCTTAGAGAAAGTATCTGTCACAAGAGAGGGCCTAAAGATAGAAGCGCATCCTACACAGAGGTACTCTGGATGCATCCGAGAAAGAGACACTAGGAAAGAAACGTGGGAAGAGGATCAAAAAGAAAGGAGAAATGATGTGCCTTCCGTGACTAAATGTGGAAATGTAAGATTTGTGAGTGTTTGTCCAGACTTGGTATTCAGATTCACACCGACAAGTTGATTGACCACCATGGCCATGCAGATATTTTTGTAGTATTTTACATTTTATTTGGCATAGACTGAATACCAAAGTGTTTGTTTTACAGTATTTGGTGAGATGACAATGTCCAGCTTAAAATACATGCTTACATTGTGTGTGTGTGTGTATGTGTGTGTGTGGTGCAGCAAACCATCACCCAGGGGGATAAAGAGCATCCTGTCTGAAAGCTTGAGGTGTGTAATGAGGTCACCCTGCTGGCCGCCCCGTCAGGGCCAGATTGCGGCTCCTGTCATCATTTGCCTGTTACTGCCCTGCGCTGGTGTAGCTTAGCCTAGCCTCCCTTAGCCTAGCCTCCCTTAGCCTGGCCCAGCCTAGCGGCTGCAGGGGGCCCCTTGGTTGGCAGGGAGCCAGGAGGGCCATACGGAGCACGGCCTGCTGGGCACGTGGCAACACCTCTGCAGGTGTTAAATGGGCATCGGCCCGACAGCCAGAGAGATGGGGAGCTTTAACCAACTGAAAAGACACAGAGAAGGAGGCGGAGGAGGTTGTGAAAGAGAGAGAGAGAGAGAGAGGGGGGGGGGGAGGGAGAGAGAGTAGGGAAGAGAGAGGGTGATAGAAGATTGAGGGAGCGTTAGGAAGAAAGGGAGAGAGAGGAAAGGGAGGGGGTGAAAGAAAAGAGAGATGGAGAGAGAGAGCAGGTGATTTATTCATGTGGAGGTTCCCTCCATCACCTGGTCTGCATGTTACATCAAGCAGGGGTAATGATCCTGGGGGCTAATGTAAATTCAGCCAAAAGGGAAACCACCATCAAAGAGCTGCCTGGCACGACCGTTTGATTTGGAATTTCAAGCCCTGAATCTAAACCCGTCTCATCCTTATCTCCTCCCTCCTCCCCCCTCTCTCTCCCTCTCCCTTTGTTCTCTTATCCCTTCGTTTCCGTGCATTGGCCTGGCCTTTCATCTGAGCTTTGCTATTGTGTCTTCACAGGTGCGTGAGGAGGACCGGTGCCTTTCTGGACGCCACTGGAGAATGATGCTTCTGCAACACGCAGCGGGAGAGATATCTAGAGCCACGCATTTCACCGGGACATCTTCCCCCTCCGTCTAACCCAAACACACACACACACACACACACACACTCACACAGACACTGCTAGTGGTCACCCATGCAAGTCAGGACAGATTGATGGGCGCGTCGTCTGGATGGCAGGTACCATGAGAGGATTTTGATCGGGCAGGGTACCAGCTGGCAGTCCCGGGGGGACCAATCCAGTGGAGTGAGAGCCTGTGTTGGGCACTGGGCAGCGGGCCGACAGCGGGCAGCGGCCTGGCAGAGAAAGACCACGAGTAGGCACACTGGTGGGCACATAGATTAGGGATTAGGAGATTAGAGATGCCAACGGGTCACATCTGAACACCCCTACACCCCCCACACACACACACATACACACACATACAGACATCCATCAGGATCTGCACACACACACACACACACACCTGTCAGAATCTGTGCACACACGCATGCACACAGACACAGACACAAACACACACTCCTGTCACAATCTGTGCACACACACATATGCACACACACACACAGACACACACACATAGACCCGGGCATCCAGCTCATTTGTTACCCAGTTGTTGCCTATTTTCTCAGTGCCATCCCTCCTTAAACTTGTCAAATCTTCTTTTCCAAGACCCTCCGCTTTAATCCCTCTCCCTCACTAGTCTTTAAGTTTTTGATTGTTTGGATTTGTGGATTTTTTTTGGACTGCTTATCTGCCATCTTTCATCATCTTTGTTTCATAAGGTTATTTTGTCTGTATATTTGTTTATTTTTAATTTCGCATGGCTTCAAAAGGGCGCGAGCAGAGGGCACGCGTCTGTCTCCCCATTGGCTGATCCCTGCTGCCCATCTGGCCCGGGATGCCTGGAGAGCCACGCCCCCTAAGACACGAGCTGACCCGGGGGGCAGGGCATCTGGAGGGCACTTTAATGCCCCCTGCAGCAGCAGCACAGAGCGCAGCATAGCGCGCCAGCTCGTTGCCCGCTGAACGGACGAGCGCTTGGCATCCGGTCAGGTGGATCTGATTGAGCAGAGAGCCGAAGAGAGGAGACAACCAGTGGCGACAGCAAAGACAATGCCAGCAAGCCTCCGGAGCCAATGTCCACAACAGAACTGAAAACAAGGGCCCAACAATCTGCAGAGAGTTAGTGTGTGTGTGAGAGAGAGAGTATCTACAGAAGTAAAGAAAGAGAGTGAAGGAAAAAAGAAAGAGAGAGTGTGTGTGTGTGGGGGGGATTGTTGAAAAGCATTTCTTTCGAGTTGCAGGGAGCTGCCTCTCTGCGATGTGTCTCTGGTCCAAGCCCACAGGGAAACTCCTCCCTCGGCCCGGTCTAATTACGAGCGTGTGAAGTGTTCCAGTGCTGCTGGACTGGACCGCACTGGACGTGAACCTCAGCCAGGCAGACGTGGACAATCAGGACCTGCTGAGTGCCTCTCAGCCACAAGAAAAGAGAACCAGGCGAGGAACAAAAGAGGTGGTGGTGGTTGGTGTCCGGGTGGAGGAGGGGGGGGGGTGGAGAGGAACAATGCGCCGTGGCGAGAGAGGAAGTGAGAGGGACTGTTGTTGAGACAGCGCAGGACGACACAGAGCCGCTGGCTGGGCACAGAGAGGGACGGAGAGACCGAGAGCTGGACGTCCAGTGCTGAGGCTCCTGGCTCGGCGAGCGCTGCGCTGTGCTGCGCTGCGTTGGTGTGAGACTCTCCAGCTCTGGACTTGGCAGGCGACGGAGCTCTCTGTGGCTTGGCAGCAGGAGGAGGAGAAACCTCGGCGGCAGATTTTCGCGTTTCACATTTCCGAGCCGTTTTGCAACTGTGGCCTGGTGTGACTCGCTGAGGAGACAGAGGACGTAGAGGGAGACTGGTGGTGGACCGGCGGCAGTCTTCTTCCTCTCTCTCTAGTGTCTCTGGACGTGTGTGTGTGTGTGTGTGTGTATTGTCTCTGGCTACGGACACTCCTCATTTCTCCGTGGACGGGTGTGTGTGTTGTTTCTGGCCTCGGACACTCCATTCTCCTGTCTCCGTGGACCAGTGTGTGTGTGTGTGTGAGTCCGCCTGCAGGCTGAGTGTGCCCGGGGACAGGGTGGGAACGGTGGCAGGGGCCGGCGCATGGCAGTGGGGGGGGCGCATGTCGCCAGGGGGGGAGGGCAGGGGCTCTGGCTGGGGGTCCGGCTGGGGCTGGGGGGCATGGGTGCGGGCGGCACAGAGACCCGGGGACCTGCGCCCGCTCCTCGGGAGCGTGGGCGCTAGCGGTGGCGGTGGCGCTGGGGAGAGGAGCGGCCGCATGGCGGGCAGTGGCCTCCGCTGCTCGCTGCGCGTCTGGGTGCTGCTGGCCACCCTGGGCCTCCTCTTCCTCACCTCGCTGCTATTCTCACTGTCGCTGCGCGGGGGTGCCGCTGCACTGCCCTACCTGGACGCTCAGGGCTGGGAGGAGGCCCGTCGGGTCAAGCTCGTGCCAAACTACGCGGGCGCGCACCGACCCGGCCCGCTGGACAGTGCCCAGCAGAAGACCTGCGCCTGCCCGCGCTGCGTGGCCGACCCGGGCGTCTCCGACTGGTTCGATGAGAACTACGACCCCGACATCTCGCCCGTGTGGATGCGGGACAACATCCAGCTGCCCTCAGACGTCTACTACTGGTGGGTGGTAAGTCACCCAGCCACGGGGCTGTTTTGTCTTCTAAGTGCTTTGTTTTAGAGTAGTAGGCATAGAGTAGTACAGAGCTCTATGGTATGTCTCATTGCATTTTAAAGGTTTTAAAGGAGTAGTCTTTAAATTTTATGGAGTAGTATGTTATGCGTGGAGTAGTTTACAGCTGTATGCATCCGTGCTTTGTACAGATAATGTGATCAGTGTCCTGTCTTCAAACTGCTGTGTTGGGGGGTAGTAGCCCAGGCTTTCTATTCAGATGCATTGTAAAGGTTTAATGTCGTCTATCTTAGCTCCCCTCCCCTCCCGCCCCGTTCTCTCGCAGGGTTAGTGGGTTTTTCAGGAAGTGCTGAGTCCGCTGGTTCCCAGTGAGGTTGGGGAGGGGGGAGGGGGGTAGACCAGAGGCTGGGTCATTTCTGAAGAGGACATGAGTAATGTCTGAACATGAAAAAGCATCAGCCCACAGCTCACATAGCTCCTCGTTATAGGCAAGAAAACACAGCTGCCTCTGGTCAGCAGTCACTCTGGAAAACATGAGCAACACAGATTACATCATTAGAGGTAGTCAAGTTTGAGTGCGGACTTCCGCTTCGTCGCCAGAAGTGGGCTTTGTTCGGCTGAGTTGTGTTCTTTTTTACGTAACACTCGTGGCTGTTCCGTCCGTCCTTGGGTTAACCCTCCTCACTGAAAGAGAGACGATCGGCTGATGCACAAAACTGCAAACTCAGACGGTCCTCACGGGCAGACCGTTGCCAAGCAAGTAAATAATGCATAGTGAATGTATGAGAGGGGAGAGGATGAAAGATGCAATGCAAGGCGTGTGGGGCAGATAGAAGGAAAAGGAGAACCCTAGAGATGTCAAAACAGAGGTCAGGGCTTAGTCCTGACAAACTCTTGAAAGCGTGTTGCGATCTTGGCAGTGTCCGGCGGGCCGGCGGGCCCCGGCGCGCACCGAGGGGACCTCTTGCATCAGCTTTCCCCGTGTGCTCCCCCGCTGCTCAGAGACGTGTGTGTGTGTGTGTGTAAGTGTGTGTGTGTGTGTGTGTGTGTGTGTGTGTGTGTGTGTGTGTGTGTGTGTGTGTGTAAGTGTGTGTGTGTGTGTGTGTGTGTGTGTAAGTGTGTGTGTGTGTGTGTGTGTGTGTGTGTGTGTGTGTGTGTGCCACTGGTGCTGGCGTCATTGTTAGGGAGGAGCACACAAGGCAGCAGGAGCAGAGTGAGAGTGGGGCCCCGGTGCCAACGCAACATCTGCCAAGAATTAGTGGCCCCTGCAGAGAGCTGGTGGGCAGAGCCAGAAGCTGGCATCTGAGAAAGAGCGAGGGAGAGAGAGAGAGGGAGGGAGGGAGGGAGGAAGGGAAGAGGTAGGAGAGAGGGGAATGAGAGCAGGGGGGAGAGTGAAAAAGGAGTGGGAGTGGGATAGAGAGATGGAGCAGGAGAGTGGGAGAGGGAGGAGGGACAGAGGAAAAGAGAGATAGTGAAGGAAGAGAAATGAGAGATGGAGAGGGGGAGACAGAGGGGAAAAGAGAGGAAGGGAGAGAGAGATGGAGAAGGGGAGAAAGATAAAGTAATAGAGAGAGAAATAGAGGGGCGTCACAGAGAAGGAGAAAGAGAAGAAGAGAGAGGGGGTGACACAGAAAAGGAAAGAGAGGAAGGGAGAGGTGGGGGCAGGGAGGGGGGGGGGTGGGAGATGAAAGGAAGGGATTGCCAGTGGGAGCTGGAGTGGAATTGTAATGCAGACTCTGGCTTGTTTTATTGTGTGTGTGTGATGTATGTGTGTGTGTGTGTGTGTGCGTGTGTGCGTGCGTGCGTACGTGTGTGTGTGTGTGAGAGAGTGTGTGTGTGTGTGTAGGGGGGGGGGGGGTTATGACACTCGTCATGTGTGAGTTTGTTTGTTTCTTTGTTTATGTGTTGAGGGCAGGTGTTTTGTTACTGTGAAATATGACAGAGGTACTCTGCCACCATCTCTTAGTACTCTCTCTCTCTCTCTCTCTCGCCCACTCTCTCTCCTGCACTCTGCCACCTCCTCTCTTAATCTTTCATTCTCCTCCCTCCTTCCCTTTCTGCCATCTCTCAATGTCTTTATCTCTTCCTCCACATTTTTTCTTTCCCTCTTTTTTCTGCCATAGTCTCTTTCCCCTCTTTCTATCTCTCTGTTCCTCTATCTCTCTTCCTCTATTGAGTGAGGGTGGGGAGGATGGACAAGTAGTTTATATGAAGTAGTCTTTGTTTTCGTTCAGGATGTTTATATGAGGTCTAATATAATGCCCAGGATGTTATCATTTCTAATTTGTTACAATGGGACGGTAATATCCTGGGTTGAAGATTGATTCAATAAATGGGTGTTAAACCTCTTTTTCTTCCTCTCTCTCCCCTCAGATGCTGCAGCCTCAGTTTAAGCCCCACAGCATTCAGCAGGTGCTGCTGCGACTCTTCCAGGTGATCCCTGGCCGCTCCCCCTACGGTTCCTGGGACCCAGGCCGCTGCCTGCGCTGCGCCGTGGTGGGGAATTCTGGGAACCTGCGCGGTGCCGGCTATGGGCCGCTCATCGACAAACACAACTACATCATGAGGTACCAGACGAGACGAAGCAGGGCAGGGGCAGTAAGGGAACGTAGAGGGAAGGGGAAAGTAAACAAGCTCTGATTAAAGGGGCAGTCTGCGTATTCAGCCAGTGTACTGGGTTTAAATTGTGCACCGCACCTTTAGAGAAGAACAGAGGGGAAAGGAGAGATAGAAAGAAAGGGAGACGTGTACTGAACCGGAGAAAAGCAAATGGCTCCGTCACGGTCCTGTGATGTGGACGGATATGTTTGGGTTTTTTCCTTCAATCTGATTGATTGCTCTCTGTGGAACTTGTTCCCCACGCTTTTGATGTGCAAAGACGCGAGTGAAAAGCAGAGAACAGAGAGAGAGAGAGAGAGAGAGAGAGAGAGAGAGAGAGAGAGAGAGAGGTGTGAATGTGATGAGAGAGCTGAGAAGGCTCAGTCAGGCTCTGTAGAGTCAGACGAGAGAGAGAGAGAGAGAGAGAGAGAGAGAGAGAGAGAGAGAGAGAGAGAGAGAGAGAGAGAAGCAGCTCTAATGTCCTCCCCAAGAGACATGCTGGGGTGTTAAAGACTTCCTGCTCTGGTGGAGAAATCGAAAGCAGGGCACAGGGGCATGAAAGATGACAAAAGAACGAGGGAGAGAAAGGGCGGAGTGGAGGTGTGTCTGCAGCAGTGCTGCCATTGATCTGTCTCCCTCTCTCTCTCTCTCTCTCTCTCTCTCTCACCACCCCCCTCTCTTTCTCTCTCCATCTCCCCCTCTCCCCTTCTCTCCCCATCTTCCTCTCTCTCTCCATCCACCCTCTCTCTTTCTTTCCATCTCCCTCTCTATCTCCATCTATCTTTCTCTCTTTGACAGTTACCTTTTGAAACTTAAAAGTCAAAAAGTCACTACTTTCCGTCTCTCACTCTCTTTCTCTCTCCACCTCATTTCATTCTTGTCTTTTAAAAAAATATGATAATATTACTTTTTTAAAATTCAAACTATTTTCTAGTTTAGCCATGCCAAGTGCCCTCTTGGCACTATTGTAAATGAGGGTTTTCCTGGGGCTTCTAATAAAGGCTCTAATGAGATGGCCCCCTGTACAACCAACCAGTAGGCCAGCTCTCTCTCTCCCTGTGCCCCCTCAGCAGCGCTACGGTGTCTGCTGGCCCGTTGATGGCCGCTGGTCTCATTGACCCAGGTGGGAGCCACACATGGGTTAGCTGCACAGATGAGGGTGATGAAGGTAAATGGCTCTGGCTACCTAGGAGGGCAATCAGACTCAATTTGTATGCAAATTGTAGCTTAGCTCCCCAATCTGTTTGTCTTTTTTTCAACCCTTCGTCATAGCCATTAGTTCCTTGATTAATCCATTCTTCTGAGCCAATTTATTATTACCAAGTCTTATTGGTGTTTAATCTCTCTCTCTGTCTCTCTTTCTCTCTCTCTCAACCTTTAAGGGTGCATTGTTACAAATGTATTTCAATTATGTTTTTGGATTAATAGTAGCACTTTGTTGTTCTATTGATATTTTATAATGAATTGTTACATAACCGTTCTGCCGTGTTGACACTGAGCCATACTGAGTGAAACCCCAGGCCGTTTCATAAAGCAGTGACGGAGTGAACACAAGGATGTTTAATCTGTGACTGAGTTGCCTCAATCTCCGTAGTAAAGGTTAACATTTCTATATGTCTGATCGGGAGACACTGAGTGATTAAATGTCCCCTTGGCTCCTCCTCATTAAGAGGCTTTGCATCTTAAGAAGATCAAAACATAGATTAGGAGCGTAATGCACTAAAACCTGAGATCAGTGAAATCCGGCAGCCCAAATTCCACTTAGTAGCACCATAAACCCCCTCGAAACAAAAACACAAACATGTCCAACAACGCACACAAACACATACTCACACTTATCTCCCATCCCCAAATATTCATTTATTCATGATAAATTCCACGGAACCACCATGGGAACAGCAACCATGCATAAGCGATGCTAACCAATGCTTTCTGCATGCCTACTTGCCTAACGAACACAGAGGCATGCACAAACTGAGATGCTGTTTTGGAGGAGAGAAGGAGGGAGGGAGGTTAGGAGTGAGGGAGGGAAGGGAAGAAGGGTATGGAGAATTGAGAAGAGGTACAGAGAAAAAGACAGGATGAGATGGAGGAGGGAAAGGAAGAATTGAACAGAGGAGAGGGAGGAGAGAGAAGGGGAGGAGGTAGAGTGTGTTTTGGGTTTAATGAGAAAGAGACAGTGAGGGGGCGAGTAAATAGCTGCAATGAAACACAAACATGGCCACTCTTTTCTGTCCTCGCTTTCTCATCTCACCTCTCCTCCCCTCTCTTTTTTTTCATATCCTCCTCTCTTTTCTTCTCCTCTCCTCCCCTCTCCTTTCTTTTCCTATCCTCTATTCTCTTCTCCCCTCTCCTCTTTCTTTTCATATACTCCTCTCTTTTGTTCTGCTCTTTTCTTTTCTTCTCCCTTTTCCTCTTTCTTTTCATATCCTCCTCTCTTTTCTTCTCCTCTCCTCCCCTCTCCTTTCTTTTCCTATCCACTCTTCTCTCCTCTCCTCCCCTCTCCTCTTTCTTTTCCTATCGTCCTCTCTTCTCTTCCCTCTCCTCTTTCTTTTCCTATCCTCCTCTCTTCTATTCTCCTCCCCTCTCCACTTTCTTTTCCTATCCTCCCTTTCTTCTCAGACCTGTTTGTCCATATCCTTGTTATTGCTCGTCTATTGTGTTTGTCCTCAGTCGCTCGGGCAGACCTGTCAGGTGGCCTGTGGCTCTCTATAGGGGTTTTGTTCAATGTCTTTAGAGCCTGACCTTCAGTAATGTGTGTGTGGGTGTGTGTGTGTGTGTGTGTGTGTGGGTGCGTTTTGTGTGTGTGTGTCGGTGTCGGTATGTGTGTCGGTGTGTGCATGTGTGTGTGTGTGTGTGTGTGTGTGTGTGTGTGTGTGTGTATATGTGTGTGTTTGTTTGTGCCTGACTGTATGTATCTGTTTTTAATAAACTCTTGTCCAGGATAAACCTGGCTCCCACCGTGGGCTTTGAGGAGGACGTGGGCAGCCGCACCACCCACCATTTCATGTACCCGGAGAGTGCCAAGAACCTGGCGGCCAACGTGAGCTTCGTCCTAGTGCCCTTCAAGACACTGGACCTGCTTTGGATCACCAGCGCTCTCTCCACTGGGCAGATCCGCTTGTGAGTCCCTATCGATCGTACCATCCAGTATTAGACACACACACACACACACATACTGAGACACACACACACACGCACGTACACCCACATACACACAGCTGCCAAGGGCTACTTTTCACGCTGCCACTCAGTGCTGCTTGCTGGCGGTTGAACGGAGCAACAGATCTTGCTTGCAGCGTGACATCGGAAGAAACATCAATACACAAAACACAGCCTTTCTTGTCATGTCTAGCTAATCTCCTGCCTCCCTCCCTCTTACAGTCTCCCTCTCTCTCTTTCTCTCTCTCTTGCCATCCCTCTCTCTCTTTCTCTCTCTCTTGCCATCCCTCTCTCTCTTCCTGTCTCGCAGTCTGAGTAGGCAGCTCTGAGAGAGGTGCTTCACAGAGCTCAAATGCAGACATGTCAGAAAGCTGCCATTTTAAAATGCATGGCACCCACACGCTTAGTTCACAGGTTTAAAGTGACCTGCTGTTCTCATCTCTTCTCTCACGCACTCTCTTTATATGTCTGCCTCGCTCTCTTTCTTTCTTTTTTTCTTTCTCTCTCTCTCTCTCTCTATGATCCAGGTCTGAACACTTGATCAAAATGTTTATTCTGTTGGAAAGCAGGATTGAGAGGAGATTGAGTGGAATAGAGCCAGTATCATCTCCAGCTCCCCTTTTATGGATTTACATGAGCCTTTCTCTTTTCTGCTTTCCCTCTCTCTCTGTCTCTTTCTTTCACACACATACACACACACACGTGATGTGTGTGTGGTAAAATGTTCTCCCACACACACACTGAATTGATTGATGCTGAATTACACTTTCACTGTTTTTGTTTTGTTTTTGTGGGTGTTCTGATGTTCTTATACAAACACTTTCACCAAACTATTAACACCATATATCAATGTGTTGACAGTATTTAAGAGTTTGTTTTTGTTTAACAAACTCGTGTATTGACTGTGCCCATCTATTGCCCATATATTGGCCAACTGCACGCACATCTTGCTGGATTTGGCAAGAAGAAGGTGAAAGGCGATGGCATGAAGAACACAATCAGCATTCTTTATAGACAGACACGCTGATGTGGTGTTTTTCTGACATATGACTAGGATGATGTGCACGTGAAATCTGTCTATAAAAACATATAAAACCCTCTTAAATGTTTTTTCCATCATCAGCTTCAGTTTATGGGGTAGTGTCCATGCCAGTGTGACCAAGCATTAAACTGCTTTCATGTGGATAAGCACTGTGGATAATGATGGATAAGGAAAGGTTACTATGGTCAACTGCTGGAAAGTTGCAGCAGTTGATATTTCTGTCACTATTACTTAGTGATTTCCTTTTTCACTGGTTATCGAATAAAGCTTAAACTCCCTCTCTCTCTCTCGAAAAATTCAGTACGCTTTATTGCCATGACTAAAGTTAGTATAGACATCATATTGCCAAAGCAATATGATGTCTATATAACACAATAAAATAAAATCAAGAAAAGGAAAATAACTCTCTCTCTCTCTCTCTCTCTATTTCTCTCTGTGTCTCCCTTGCAGTACCTATGCTCCTGTGAAACAGTTTCTGCGAGTGGACAAAGACAAGGTATATTACTCTCTTTTTGATCTCTGTCATGCTGCTGCCTCCAGGTTGTTCTGTGCTCATATTTTTCTGTTTATCACATTATCAGTGGCAGCATCCAGGCTTTTACTGATAACAGGTCAACAAATAGCAGCTGTTATATGTGTCTATAGGGATCAACTATTTCTTTCTCTCTCTTTCTCTTTGTCTCTCTTTCTCTCTAGGCATAAGGCCTTTCCTTCTTTTTTCTTTAGTCCATCTAAGGAGTTGGCAGGTTGCATATTTGATGTTGACATGCATTATTTATATTACTGCACATGCTGGAGTACTCGTCCCTCTCATCCCTCCCTCTCTCATCCCTCTCCTTCATCCACCCCCCATCCCCCCCCCCCGCCCACCGGCCACCAACTCCAGGTTCAAATCTTCAACCCAGCGTTCTTCAAGTACATCCATGACCGCTGGACGCGCCACCACGGCCGCTACCCTTCCACGGGCATGCTGGTCCTGTTCTTCGCTCTGCACGTGTGTGATGAGGTGGGTGAGGGGCCATCTGACAGGACAGTACAGTACAGTCGGGGAAAGCCCGAAGGAAGCGAGTGGGAATGGCTAACAGCAATGTTTACCGTTGTCTGACCTGTGCAGGTGAATGTATTTGGCTTTGGCGCCGACAGCCGAGGAAACTGGCACCACTACTGGGAGCAGAACCGCTATTCCGGAGAGTTCCGCAAGACGGGGGTCCACGACGCCGACTACGAGGCCCAGATCATTGATTCTCTGGCCAAGGCCGGCAAGATCACCGTCTTTCCTGGGAAATGAGGACCAAAGGGGTCGGAGACGAAGAGAGGGGATGAACTGAGGGAAGTCTACCCACCTACTCGCACACTTATCTGCTACCACTCACCAGACTGTTGCTTCATCCACCAGACTGTGTCTTGATGAGTTGATGTTATGTGCTTTGGGACTGAGAGAGCTCCTCGTAACCGTTGAATCAGGAATAAGTGACTCATCTGTCCTGCCCTCTGCATACAGACAGTAGACTACTCTCCCTTGATTACTGGTGGTTTTTTCGGCTTACTTAGACTCTCAAGAAGACATGGACCAGACTGTGGAGATCCCACTCTTTTCTTGACCACTTCCGGTTCTGTGGACGTTAATCACAATAGGGACAAAGAAGGAGGAACGCCACCGCCACCGCCACCACCACCTCCACGCCTCTCCCGTTGAGCCCTGATCAGTTGGCGGGGCGATGAGGGGAGCATGACCGATCGTGCGCCTTAGAATCTCAAACCACCACTGAGTTGCTAGGATGGCAGTTAACGATTAGCACTATGCTGCCACTGCTACCTCTGGCTCCAGCAGCTGCAGTTAGGACTCTTGCTCCTCTGATTACTGATGGTCAGCCAAGAGGAGCCAGTGAAATCAAGTTTACATGCCCTTATACTGAGACAGTGTTTCTCCACAAATTAGTTAATTTTTATTTTCTTTTTTTGTCCTTTTTGTGTTCTGTCATAGACGATCATAAATGACACTACTCTGCTTACAGGGATATTATTAGCTTGACCAGTGTTTTTTAGTGGTTCGGCATTTTTCTTCTATTGACGAGACTGACTAATTATCCAGCTGAAATCAATGAAGGGGAGAAGATGGCAGAGCTCTTATGAGACTTCACCTTCACGCACCTGCGAAAACAATTCTAACACACAAACCACTCGCTTGCATATGCTCACTAAATGTCGTCGCACAGCACATAAGGGTGCCCTCATGAGTATCAGCTGCAGTGTCTATTATCATAGAACCAAAACTGCGTTGGTGAGCGCCTATGCTTGAGTGCACAGAACAAGCCGCAGCGTACAGACACTCAAAATAACAAAATAAGTACCAGCCTGTGTGCTGCCACCTGCTGCCTATAGTACGAAACGACACCTCCGGCTTGTCTGAGCCGTGTTGTCTGTAGCTGACAAATCTGATGTTGGATACTGTTAAAGTGAGATGACGTCCATAAATCCTAAATAAATGCCGTTACAAAAGCCGTTAGGACTGGAGGAACGAGATGTTCCTACCATACTGTATATCAGCTTAGGTAATGGGGGAGCCATGTGGTTTGATCATAGCAGCTCCAGGTGCCATGATTCTCAACCTGTGATTATTATTTGTCTGTATTTTTTGTTGTTTGCTGTTATTATTAAGATTACTGAAATGTTATTTGCACATTAGTCCTACTAGGATAGATGACAAGACAATGGTCCGGCAATGTTATTCTCGGATCAGACGGAATCCAAACACACAATATTTGAGTACTTATAGGAGTTATTAAAACAGTGTACCAGCCATGTGTTAAGATACTAACCTGTTGAAAATGTCAAGTGCATGTATGGCCTCGAGGTTTTAATGGTAAAAGATCTGCTCACGGCCAAAGCATAAGTGGTATTTTAGTTGTTTATGGTGTTATCATTATGTGTACAATGATTTATTTTTGGGTTGAATCTAAGAACAAAGAATGTGAAAGAGGGAGAGATAACTGATCATCTTTTATTTTTCTAGGCCCTATCAAACTCTTCAAACTATTCAGGTTCAGCATTAATCCCTTTTGTCATATTGAAATGAACACATATCAGTTAACTATAGCTATGTGAGCACCTGTGTGCACACATATCCATACGCTTGCGTGCCTTGTTCTAGCCCTTTGTTAACAGCAGCCCCTTCCTCAACGAGTCTTGAACTCACCCCCCATTCAAGTTGGAGTTCAACTGAGCCATACAAAAACACAAGCATGCTCTCTCTGTGCGGTCCCATTAGTAGAATCTCTACTCCACTGTTTATTGGTTCATATAAGGGTCCATTATCAGCAAGGGGAAAAACATCCATATGAGGCCATTTGAGGTGCAGTCTAGCCTCAAACGCCGATAGTCATCCACTCTCATACGCACTGACCTTTAGAGGGCTTCACAGACCACTATGAAGGACAAAACCACAGCCTTTCCCTCGCTCTTTAGTCCATCCCCACCTTTTGGATATAGCATCCCCTCTCATCTTGGCCTAGCCGAGTGCCTTGTCTCCACTTGTCGGCCTGGTGACACTTATCTAGTCTGGTACAGATCAGCGCTAGAACCAGCTCTGATATCTGTGTATCTATTACACACACACACTCCAGACATGTTCCCTCACATACTGGGAGAGACTGAAGAAAAAGTCACCCACAAGCAAAGGAATGTCAACACTTTGGCTTCATATACCGGTAATATAAAAAAACAGTTATATTGACACCATAGTAACTATCTGTGGACTCGTCTCAAGTGTAAAACATTGTGTTGCCATGGTGAGGCTTACCTGTTGCTTGCGAGCAGAAATGCTGTTGGTGTTGGTGACCGAGGGGCTCAGGTACTCTTTGACTGAAGATCATTTCCCCTTCTATACATTTAGAAACCAGACAGGTTAATAGTCTTGTTGAAGACTATGTGAAATGCATGATCCTGCTTCCCCAAAATTAGATCGTGACTGGACATGCACATCAGAAATGCAGTAATTTTACTAATGGCTTTTGCGGTTAATCCTATAACAGAACAAACCGTTTTCATGGACTGATCCTATTTTGGTACCAGCACATATTTTGATTTGGGGAATATTCTATCATTCACTAAAAAGTAAATCAGCACATCCACAAAAATAAGATTCTTAACCTTTTTCTTGTTATTCATATTCTTACGCTCTGATCCTTTATGTAATAGTTTTATGGTCACACACACACACATCTTTAATTGGCCAGTTACGTTTGGGAATCACTTACTTGTGCCTATCTTCTTCAGACGAAGGAGCCCTTCAGTCAGAATAGGAACAAAATCGTAGTGAAATGATGAGAAGCCTCGGACAGGGTCTTTTGATTATCCTTTCATCTCCGTCTGTCCACGCCATTGGGGTCCAAATGGACATCCTCTAAACAAGAGGACTATTCCACATGATGGCATCCACCGACAACACAGACTGTACATATCCTCCCACTCATCGTTAATGATGATGATGTTATTACTGCTCTTAACCATAGTCCTCATTAGTGCTCTAGTGACTTATCAAGTCAGTGCTCTCACCATCCCTCTCTTCAAAACCTCAGATCTCCATCGCGGTGTGATTAAGGACTGTTTTTATCTTATGCTATTGTACAAAAATAAAAGCAAAATGGAAACATTCATGATTCTTTTTTTATGTTGGTTGCAGGTTATTAGAGATGTGAACACAATGATGCATTTAAATGCATACATTTAAATTTAACTGCTTTGATTAATTATGTTGTATATCTTTTGTTGCTTTATCCTTAGTTTCTCAGTTTTATTAAGTCTTTTTAATCAATGGACAAAAGCATCTACCAAATAATTTATCTACAACCCCATTTGAGAAAAAGTTGGGACACTGTTTAAATGTGAATAAAGCCAGAATGGAATGATTTGCAAATCTTGTAAACTCATATTTATTTGAGAATAATGCAAAGACATGCATAGCAATAAGTTGAAATTGAGAAATGTTATTGCTTCTTGGGAAAATATATGTTCATTTTGAATTGGACGCCAGCATATACAGTATACATATGATTTCAGCTGCTCAACAGTCTGGGGTCTTCTTACGTAATTGTGTTTTTCGCTCTATGGTGCACCCACTGTGACCGGTCTACAGGAAGGCCTTTAGTACCTAGACTCCTATTATGGAGCCTGTGGCAACATATCCATGTAGTTGGCCTTGTTCTTCTGAAATATTCAAGGTATTTCCTGAAAAAGACTACATTATACATAATACTGTATATAAAGCTGTATATATCATACATCAATACTTGTGCCTTTCCAGTTAGGTAAATCGTATTTGCTTTTGAATTGTACATTAATAAGTTGAATAGTCCCTTTCCTCCATGATCACCATAAGTTTATACAATGATTTTTACAGGAACAGCTGTTTTTAATGCATTGCCATCTGAGGACCCGAACATCACAGACATCCAATTCTGTTTTTCAACCCTGTCCCTTGTGTACAAAGATTTCCCTGGGTTCTCATTGTTATATGATTGTTTTATTTGTCTACACGTCTGAGTGATGAATACCTCACATCTTTACTTCTGAGGGACTCGGACTTTGCTTTTATACCCAATCCTGGTGCCAGTTCACTTGATTAGTTGTGAAATGTTTCCCATTCTGTTTTCTTTAGCATCGCAATTTTCTAACCTTTTTTTGACAGTCCCAATTTTTTTGACATGTTGGCATCAAATTCAAAATGAGTATATATTTTTCAATACATATAGTCACATTTGTCTGTTTCAACATTTGACAATGTTGCCCGTGTGCAACTAAATTTGGGTTTACGAGATTTGCAGGTGATCTTTCTGTTTTTATTTAAAAAAAAATTCAAATGGGGTTGTAAACTATTCAAAGATTGTACTTGGAATGGATCTGCTCTTGTCTGTATAAAATAATGTAAGCCCTCAATATGGAAACCTAGATTTAATATATAATTAATGGTGACTTATGAGAAAATGGTATTAGGGTTTTTTTTCTGATTAAATGTTCAGATGCCATCACCAACCTCTTCCATAACCCCCACAGTTGAGGAAGCCAGGTTCAGTGAGGCGACCACACAGAAACGCTTTTCCCTCAGGCCTACACTGGTCTGCGTCAGCACATGGCCAACAACACTCAACTGCAACACACATGCAACACACACACACATGGCTTGACCTGTAGCTTTATTCCAGAATGTCAAATTCCTGCCAACACTTTTACTGACCTGCATTCAGAGTCGTCAGTAAATGGTGTTGTCCACAGGACAACAACGAACATTATTAATTCATTAAGCTAGAATAATCCCTTATTTATTAATTTCAGTTTTCCTTACATGAATCGACATGAAAAAGAGAGTATGGCTCATGTTGGTGGGAGGACTATGTTACCACTAGTGGCAAGCTAATGCTTTGCTTTTGTGTTCTGCTTGATGAGTGACTCAGGATTACAATGTCCACCGACGTCTACGTCCTCAAAAGTCCACAGAAAGACACAGAAAGAGAGCTCGATAAAGAAAATGTATAGAAGTCTAATGGATTGGAGAGAGCAGCCTTCTACCGCTTAAAAAGCAGTTAACGTGTCCATCGTTAACATGGTGCTTAAGTTTTGGCCTCCGTCAATTAAGACAAAGGTGGGCGGAGCGAGATAAGAGATTGGTTACTTAGCAGGGTGACCCTGCACCTGTCAATCAAAGTTTTAGAAATGTGCCAATCAGGGGCCAGTGTGAGAGCTGCTTAAACACAGTGATCATGATGATGATAGGGATGGATGAAGTCATCCAAACATGCACAAACATCTTTTCAACTAACGGCAGGGACTGTGGCAGCAGCAGCCTCGGGAAAGAGAGAAGGCAGGGAGATCGGGGTGATGGACTGCTGGCCTGTCTACCTGCGCTCGTCAGGAAGTGGTTCTGTACAGTGTCCTGCCTGAAGCACCCAGCACAAAGGCGGAGCACTCCAGTTCAATAAGGGGGTTGTGGGGTTGGGTTAGGTTGGAATTCATTCCACCATCTCCCTCTCTTATTCTCTCTTTCTCTTTACCTTGTCCACTAAAACCCAACCCCTGTGCTGCTTGTTCACGGCATTTGCTTTAATTTTCGCCCAGTTTGAGTCGGGCGAATTCGTTAGCCAGCTGCAAGGCCTCCTGCATGCAGTGGATGTTGCGACCGGTGGCCTGGGCAGACATGTCCTTCCCGCCTCCCTTACCGTCCATGAGGGGGCAGACTTCCTGCACCCACTCCATTGCTTTCAGGCCTCGACCGGCCACTTCCTGCAGGGACACATGAAAATATTGCATTCAAATAAGAAATGGGCGTGGTGGAGCAGCACTGACATCACCGACTGACAATCAGTTGGCCCCGGTTACATTTCCACCGCTGAGAGGTCATGTCACTTTGGATAAAAGCATCTGCTAAATATATTAGTCAACTTTAAATATTTATAAAGATGGGGAAAGAGAGAGACAAAGAAAGAAAGAAAAGAAAGACAGAAAGAGAGAGTAGGGGAGAAAAATAGGACGGAATAGATAAGTGAGACTGAACGCAAAATGATGGGTAGAGAATGACAGAAAAGATAGAGGGAGAAAGAGAGAAAAAGAGAGAAAAAGATAGAAATGGAGGACCGTAAAGAGAACAGGAGGTGTGCAAGATAGGAATACAGATGGAAAGCCAAAGACAGCTGCTGTCACCATGTTCCTGTGTTCCAGAGCTGTAAGGGATCTGTTCTAGAACTAGCTTTGTCAGATAAAGAGTTCTTTGTAGTCTCCTCGCTTGATAGCAGGATTCTGAGAGACAGCACTGCAACTGACACCACGGTCTGATCAAAGCAGAGATGGGCACCAAGAGATCTCTATTACAGTATATTAAACACCTGCAGTACCCTACATAGTGGAAATGGAGCAGAAGGCCTATAAAAACTCTTGAAGATCCCTTGAAGTCTATCCAGCAGTGTAGTGGCACATATGAAGTATTTAGCCTCGGAGGGTGGCATATATGGAGTATTTGGCCTAGGAGGGTGGCATACCTTGGGTACTTGGCAGAGGCAGATGATCTTGCCGGCATCGGCGTCCACAGTGAAGAGCATTGCAGCAGTCTGAGGGGAGTTACTCTTTAGTAGTTTTAGAGACTCGTTCAGAGCCTGGGGAGGAGAGATGACTGGCAAGGTGAGTAAAGAAATGAATGTTCATTTTTAAAAGAGTGGCACGTCAGGGAGATTGGTAATGATATTTGGGCCATTATTTGTCATTTTCACAATACAAGGTCATTAGCCATTGAGTCATAACTAACCATTTAATTAAACCGGCTAATTAAAATGAAGAAACAGAATTCCATCACACACATAAACAAAATACCATTTTTTTTTCAAACATCAGGGAAATTTTAGCAAATTGTTAAAGGTCTGGAGAGGAATTTTTCCACCAAAACTGCATTAATTCAGACTCCTCAAGCAGCACATAGCTTTTCAAAACTCCTGAAAAAGAGGATGGTGCGCGTTATGCCATGAGGCCCTCACCTTGGCGGAGGCTCCACTCTCCATCTCCATGACGAGCAGGGGCTGGTTGGGGCTGCTCTCAATCAACTCCTTCGTCTTCTCAAGCACCTACAGGAAAAACACAACATGGGTATTGTGTGTAGACCGATAAAATCTATTTTACGATGAGTCAGAAACCTCACAAAATGTGGAAGATGTGAACGGGTCTGAAACCATTCCAAAATGTGTTGTAAATGTAAACACATGGTAGATCACGTGGTAGCCAGTACTGCTGCACTCACCCTCTTCTGCACGTCGGCTTTGCTGGCGCGGTCCAGGTCATCCATGGTCTTCTTCAGGCCCTTCAGAGTCTCCCTCATCTCGTCCTTCTGCCACTGCGAGATGACCGCAGTGCCCAGAGACTACAGCATGCACGACAGACAGACAAATGGAGGATGAGACAGAGAGAATGAGCAAAAAAGAACAACTTGATGTGCAACCACTCTATGCAAAAACTACAGGGAATGTTACGTGCGATTTAATTCAAACTATTAATTCAAATCAATGTTGTTTATACTGCGTATAAGGCCATTCATAGAACCTGGCCAAAACATGAGCCTTGATGAGCATACTATGTTCATGTTCTTTCAAACCTGAAGTATCCCTAAGGGTACCTGAAATGGGCACTTCAGACACTTCAGTACTCGTGGGATATTGCCTGACGAGAGACTTGTGGATGTGTGACGTCTGAGGCCTGTTCTGAGTCACACTCACCTCAGTCATGTCAGCGATCTCCTTCTGCACGTCCTTATTAGGAGCAGTCTGGCCCTTGACTTTGTCTGACAGGGCAGACAGGCTCTGTCTGAGCGCGTCTGCTTTCCTCTGGGCCTGTCACCCACACACACCCACACCCACACACACCACACACACACCCACACCACACACACACCCACACACACACCCACACAGTGGAAGAAAGACAGAGACACAATAAGCGATTTCAGATATAACCTCCGGAGTACATGCGGAGGTTTGTCAAACGGAGGTCCTACCCTTCGGATGATTCAGATATGATGCTAACCTGCGGACCTAATACTGACCTTATACGGACGTATGTGTGAACGACATACACGCACATTACAAAATCTCCGTGTGGTTGTCGAGTGAGGGGTGGGGGCTTGTAGAGTTCACAAGATGCGAGATATGACGCAGAATATATGCGGCCGCTGCCTGTCACAGCTGCTTTTTGTTTACAAAGTGTAGCCTATGCATTATGCAGGCTAAATAAGAAAATCTATTGTGCGTAGGCTAATACTTGAAGTAGGCTAGTATTAGGACGTATGTGTGAACGACATACACGCACATTACAGAATCTCCGTGTGGTTGTCGAGTGAGGGGTGGGGGCTTGTAGAGTTCACAAGATGCGAGATATGACGCAGAATATATGCGGCCGCTGCCTGTCACAGCTGCTTTTAGTTTACAACGTGTAGCCTATGCATTATGTAGGCTAAAGAAGACAAATCTATTGTGCGTAGGCTAATACTTGAAGTAGGCTAGTCAAGTAAGCAAACGGTATTTGTATGTGTGATTCGAATAAACACATTTATCTGTTTTCAACGTTATGTACCAGAATTACTTGGCTATAGAACCCCACATCTGGTTTGCGTTGGAGAGAGAGCATGCACAAACTTTATGGTAGGCTACCAGCCAATTCAGTAGGCTAACTCAAGACTGCAAGATGCAAGGCCATCATACAACGTTTTTAAGCAATAAACAAAATACTAACATAACAGTGAAGTTGTTAGTTTTTTCATGGTTTATTTTTTCCAAAAGCATCCTCTCCCCATGTGTCTATTGCTTTTACATAAGGAGCTTGTAACAAAGTTGGCTTTTCTTCGTTTTCATTTTCTCTAGGCATATATGCTCAACAAATATCAGCGAGCTCTGCGAGGTATCAATGAACAGAAAACCGTGTTGGCTAACAATTTATTAAATACTCCTGTTATTGTCGTCAACGACGTCGCTGTAGGCTACTGCCTTTTCAGCGCCTTCTGCTTGGTGATTCAGTCTTTTGAATTCGTTTGGCCTTGCCATGCAGTTGTAGGCTACAACGTCTCTTGCCGTTCCCTTCATGTGTTCTATCAAAATGTTGTATGCCCTCATGGACAGTAGCTCCGTGATGTTTGCATCTTTCCAGGTCTGAGATTTTCTGGACAGCATTATGCCACTCCATCATAACACTGGCATTTAAGTCAGATCTAACCACATGGACGCACGAAAGAAACATCACCAACACGCCCTCTCACTAGGTGTGATCTTAACCGCATGTTCTACACTTCATTCAGACACAGCACATTTACATAATGTCCGGAGGAAATACTAGGGGGGGGAGTAGTATAAACACCGGGTGAATTCGGACTTCCACATGACCGGTTATGTCGTTCAGATATACGGGCCCACCGTTTAACATCGGCAGAACCTCCGGTCTTACACGTATATCTGAAAGCGCTTAATGAAGAGATGATACAGACCTGACCTTAAACTAATATAGCAATAGCAACAAGCTTTTATCCAAGCAAACTTTCTAAAAGTCGGCTGAATTTCCATTTTTGGCACTCTGCTAGTTTGCATTCTAACTGATGTTATTTGGCAGGATATGTACATCACCAAAGTATAAGACTACATAGTGAGCAGCCTGGACAGTCAGCTAGTGAGAATGACCAGTGTGTCTCCTTGTAGACAGCGTTAAATAAAATATATGTTTTCCTCTCTCTAACCTTCTGGGCCTCAGCTCCCGTCACGGCAACGATGCGGCGGATTCCCTTGGCGATGGCCTCTTCGGACACGATGATGAAGGGGCCTGCGTGGCCAGAGTTCTGCAGGTGCCTGGGATCAGATGGGAAAGGTCAGATACTGAGGTCATGAAAACCAGGTGCAGATGGACTCTGGTAAAGGTTGCCACACCACTTGTCACACCGTCACATGCGGACACTAAACTATAAACTATAGGACTATAAAACTCCTTGTTTGGATGAAAATAAAAGCATGTTTATAGATAGACAAGTCAATCAGAAACTACAGTTAACTTTAACACACAAACCATCAAAGCAGCTCATTAAAACTAGGCACTGCTGGGCAGAAACAGGGACAAAAGACAGGAGAAGCAAAGATCACTAGCAAACACTAACTTCTCAGAGATTTATATCAAAGTCTGTACAGCATTTTTATTTTTGAGTGGACAAGAACAGCTCCCTGATACAGTGGGGAGAATAAGTATTTGAACCCATGCTAAAGTTGACTAAAATGCTCATTGGGTTCAATGCAAATCAAACCAGCTAATAGGCTAACTGAAAAACACACCATGCCAATCTCTAGGTATGGTGAACGGTATGTGATGATGTGGGGATATTTTAATTCCAAAGGCCAAGGGAACTTTATCAGGATGCATAGTATCCTGGATCCATGAAATAAGTGGCCTTTAAAAATAAAAAAATCTGCCTGCCTCTATGGAGTATTTTAACATAGGGGTCAAATACTTATTGCCCCTGTAATTTAAGGAAGAACATTTATTTATTTACGATACATTCTTGATTCACTAAGAAAATTGGTGTCCTTAAAGGTTGGATTTTTACTATTTGTTTTAATTAAGGCATTAAGAGCAATTTCTAACAGATGTTTATATATTTTTCTTTTTAAGTCAACTTTAGCATGGGTTCAAATACTTATTCTCCCCACTGTACATGTCAATAACCCTAAGGCTAATAACCTTCCATTATTTCCTAGAACCATTGGAGTTAATTAAATATCATGTAAAGGTCTATGTGCACTAGTGAGAATAGTCGTGCAGTGTTCTACTCACGTTCCACCGCAGAACTCAATGGAAGTGAGAGAACCGGCAGGGCTGTTGGGGTCAGAGAGCAGGTCAGTGACGGGGATGCCAATGGACACGACTCGCACTGGGTCGGGGTAGGTTTCATCAAACACGGCACGCAGGCCTTGGATGGCCTTAGCTGCAGCCAGGGGAGCCTCCATAGCATACACAGGCTAGAGAGAGAGAGCGTGAGAGAGAACGAGAGAGAGAGAGACAGAGCGCGAGAGAGATGAAAGAGAAAAGAGATCAAAAAAGGGAAAACATGTCTTTAAATGTTGCAACTGGAAATAAGTTGGGCAAACATATCCAAACTTCCATAACATAAAAGCAAAGCAAGATTAGTTACAGAGCTTAAAGTTCTGTGTCTGAAGTTATCAGAGATGTTCAAAGCCGCTGTATACAATTATCTATTTGCAAATCTTAAATGCTGAAATTGCACGCCATGGTACAACCCACACCTGAATTCTGGCACTGTCTGAGAACTTTAAACCCTGTAGTTTGCAAATATAATACATGATAAAACATACTGAACATATTTACACATACATATCTACAACCCACATAACCAGTCAGATCCACTCCCAACACATAGGCACACACACAGCATGTGTGTGGTGACTGCTCACCTTGTTGTCTCGGATCATGGTGCAGGCGATCTCCTCGGTGCTGCGCACCTCGGCGGTGGTGAGGGCTCCTTTGGCGGTGAAGTCGAAGCGCAGGCGATCGGCGGCCACCAGGGACCCGCGCTGGTCCGCCTCACCCAGGACCCCCCGCAGGGCGAAGTTCAGGATGTGTGTGGCGGTGTGGTTACTCATGATGGGCCTACGACGAGCCTGAGCGAGGGAATGGGGGGACAGAGAGAGAGAGAAAGAAAGAAAGTAAGTGAGGGAGAAGAAAAGAGAATAGTGAAATTGGATGATCAATCATCCTACCGATGTCTATTCAGTGCAAAGTAATTAATCAGGAAGGCACATAAACACACACCAACTGAAAACCAAAAGCATGACCCACCTCATCTACGTGTAGCGTGAGTCGGTCTCCGACCTTCAGTGTGCCATAGACTGTGCCCACGTGCAGCACGTAGCCTCCCCGCACCTGTGTGTTCTTCACTGTGAACTCCATCCTCTACACACACATAAACACAACCACACAGAGAATTAAGGCTGCTTTTCCCCACTCACATAAACACAAACATTATATAGGAACAACACGGAAATCCACAAAAATCTATCCTCATGAATATGACACATGGGCAAACACATATGCTCGCACACACACTAACAAAAATGTACACACTCTCTCACACACACACACACACACACACACACACACACACACACTACTCCTTACATCCTCTGCAGAGTCATTTTCGCGCAACATGTATCCCTCGTCGAAGGTCTGACCACCCTGCTCGGCGTAGAAGGACGTCTGGTCCAGCACCACACCACACTCCTGACCCGTGGTCACCTCGTCCACGAACGTCCGCTCACGCCGCAGGGCCAGTACTGTGGCCACAGTCTGCTCAAAGTCTGACCCCGAGAAAAAGAACACCACAAAAGATTACTCACACTAGAGGTGTGCACGGATTGTGGAATAACTGAAGAACCATCAGAAGCTATATTACATGAACGTTAAAGCAGCACTAAAGAGGATTTGTTCTTGGTGTCCCCCTAGAGTTGAGAAGCGCAATAACAAATTAAGTCATTAATATAATAAATGTGCACCTTTGTAACAAACTACAAACATAACTTGGATGCGATATAAAGAGAATGCACGGATAGCAGTCTGTAGAAAGAGCTCTGAATTCCTGTAAGAAGCCTATGTATTTGTGCTCTACAGTACAGTCTATAGCATAGAAGCTCTTTTCCATTTTGATTTTTGCTGGATATTAAATTGGAATGCTGCCACTCAAATAGATTTAAATCGAAAATCAGGTTTTTATGAAAATGGATTTGTTTTTATGAAAATGGATTTTGTCTTTAAATTCCATCACTGAACTTTATCCAGCTGCTGATGGGCAGCAAACATAAGCAGGATATGATGTCAAAAGTAATGGAGCTCATTAGTGAGGTCATCCATAAGAAGCCTACTGCACAATGTCTAAACTAATGATACTGTTAACTGTTGTTAGTAGGTACTATACCCCCCCCCCCCTAACTTGTCTGTTACTACCAAAGGATTATTAGGCCTACTACCAAACTAGATCAAATTCCAGAGGGAAAATTAAAACAAAACAAATTCATAATTTGTTTTTAACATTTTTTTGCCATTTGTAGTTTGTATGGGGGAAATCGATTAAATGTGAAAAATTTAAGGCCAATTTTTAGGCCATATCACCCAGCCCTATTGCCAATCAGTGATAGTAGCCTAACCAAGATAACTTTGCTGTGACGTGTGCATAGCAAACATTATATCTTCAGAACTTGTTGCCATGGAAGTAAATTACACATTCTCGATCTCTCTCCCTCACACACACACGCGCACAATCTCAAGGTTTAATCAAAGTGTGGCCAAATTTGGAGGCTGCATCTGTGCAAAGAATAAGTGCATACAACGTGAGGCCTTTTCTTGTTTTTTAGTTGTTAACTTACTAAACATTACAAAAAAGATTAATTGAAGTCTGCTTCCATCTTTGTGCTTCCAAATTTGGAGGACACACTCTAGTCCTTCCTAGGAGCTAGTCATTATGAAACGGATGTTTACTGTCCTTCTCTGAACTCATTACACAAACAACTACAGCGAGCACTGGGGCCGGGGTTATTTTAGAACCGCAGCGTCTGGGTTGGATCAGTCATAAACAAATGACTAAAAGTGTAAATAATGAGCCTTTCCTCTTCATCCACACTCCCAGTTATAAAACCCAGTTAGAGCTGTCCTAACCCTCCAGAGTCCAAAAAAGGATGACAAACTTTTAAAGAAACTGCATTCAGAAAAGAGGAAGCTAGCATGGAGGGACATAGCGATGGAGTCTAGGGATGTAACGGTATGAAAATTTAACCTCACGGTTATAGTGACCAAAATTATCACGGTTTTCGGTATTATCACGGTATTTTTAAAAGTGTGTTCAATATGTTCAGAAAGCACTGATAGGCCTACACAAGCTGAAATAGTTTTATATAGAACTGCAAATCATCTGAACATCTAATATTTACAGATATCTAGGCTATATTTAACATTTATTTTATATTTGGCCTGTTATGAAATCATGTATTGAACAATTTAAGCACAGTTCAGCTTTAAGAAACTCAAATAGCCTAGATGCATGCTTAGCATTTTGTGATCTACTTTCACAAACTCTTAGTCAGCTGTCCTCTGATTTACCGATATATAGGCGATATTCGTAACATTTATTTTGTATTTGGCCCATTATGAAATCATGTGGAACAATTTAAACACATTGTAAAACTTAAAGCCCAAATTTGGAGACATCCATGCATGTCGAAATGTACTGCAAATTCAAAAGTGGATTACTCTGGAACGGCTAACTGTACAGGGGACTGCTTTACACCTTTATGTTCGGTAAGGTCTGCTGTTTATTCTGATATATGGTTTGTCATGTGTTAAACGAAAGGTTCGTGAAGTATTGCACCGAGAGGAATGGGTAGGGAGATGGACGAAAACCTTCAGTAGAATTTATGATTAAATTTAATTATATTATTTACGTTTCTCGCGAACCGTTCACCACAGCAATTCGCGGCTAACATCGTTTAAAAGCTGAGAAAAAGCTCTTTCATGTGATGTCTGTGTGATGAGTAGGCTACTTCGCGAGTAGTTCAACTGAGAAGAATAGGTGAATTTAGACGCACTTTCTTTCTTGCGCTGTCACTTTCTCCACTGCGTAAAATAAATTAATTTGCGCTGTGAATGCTAAGATTATTTTGACAGGCCATAGGCTAAATAAAATTCGCTATTAGTAGGATGCAAAGCAGAATATTGAAAGAAGGGCACCAAGGGCACCGTGGCCTGTAAACCTCTGATTTTCAAAGGGACATCACGGCCAACACAAGGGGCAAAAACGTGGCCGCCGTGAAATTCCTACCCTGAGTGAGACCAAAGTAAGTGTTCGAAATAAAACTTTAGGCTACTGTGTTCTTCTGATAACGTGAGTGGAATGGATTTAATGTGCACGCGAACATAAAAAGACGCAGAGTGCAAATGTTACAGTGCAAGTTTTGCGGTGAAAATGTTCCGCCTTTTAAAATCAGGTGTAGCCTAATCCAACTCGCAGTTAAAACCATCAATTAGGCTACACAACAGAATCAGTAGGGTACCAATTTTGCTTCATTGTACCAGGCCTACTGTATGTCAAAAGCAGGCTCGGATGAAGCTGGGAAGGATTAAACACACGGTTTCAACACCGTGATAATCAACCGTGATAATTATGATATTTCAAAAGAAAACGGTAATTGTTATCGTCAACATTTTTATCACGGTTTATCATTATACCGGTAATCGTTACATCCCTAATGGAGTCCATAGAATGAAATTCTGCGACTTGCAATTACAGGGGGAAATAACCCAAAGCAAAACATCATGCAAAACATCATGCAGCAAAGTTCAACATACTTCAACTTTTGAGGCGATCAGCGGAATACCAATTGTGTGAATAAGGCTCAATTCATCCATGTTCCAAGACCCAATTATTGGATATATACTACATCCCAGGGTCCAACATAAAATTTTCCTCCCACTGGCATGTACATCTGATTTGTACTGCTCCCATGCATTTCTATTGGCCCTGAAAAGTCACTTTTACATAAAGCCTATTTTAATTGTAATAAGTCCCCCATTGCAGTGAGTAGCCTTAGCTTCAAGTTAGCTTCAAAGGTGAATTACCTCATGGCAATGAGTGATGGTAGAAAAACTGACACTGGCCCAAAAAGCCAGTAACTGGCCAACTAACTTGCTCTTTTACTTGCCCCGGGCCAGTGCTTTTGTTGAACCCTGCTACACCCCTCTCCACTCACCGTAGCTGCCGCCATCGTCGGAGCTGTACTTGTACTTGGGGCTGTCATCTGTGGCGGGGGTGTCCTTGTTGCGGAGCTCCTCGATGGCGTAGATGTCCAGCATGAGGTGATCCGCATCTCCAGCCCCTTTGCCCTGGGACTTCAGCTGGACAGAGAACATTGTGTGGCCTACTGGTTAGCGCTTCGGACTTGTAACTGGAGGGTTGCCAGTTCAAACCCCGACCAGTAGGAATGGCTGAAATGCCCTTGAGCAAGGCACCTAACCCCTCACTGATCCCCGAACGCTGCTGTAGCAGGCAGCTCACTGCGTCGGGATTAGTGTGTGCTTCGCCCCACTGTGTTTTCACTGTGTGCTGAGTGTGTTTCACTAATTCACAGATTGGGTTTAAATGCAGTGACCAAATTTCCCTCACAGGATCAAAAGAGTATATATACTATACTTACTATACTTAAACACGGCATGTCCAAGTTTCAACTAGTAAAATGTAAGACCTTTTTAAGACCATATAGAATGAAATTTAAGAACAGCTTCATGCTCTTACCGGCAAAAAACATTAAGGAAAATCGTAGACCCAGAATAAATAGCAAAGTAAATAATTATGGGCTGCAAAGTTCATATCGGTTCCAGTCATCATCCAACAACTCCCCCCCCCCCCCCCCAACGTTGTGATACATCTGTACATAGTCTATGCTGCTGACTTTTTTAGACTTTAAGACTCTCAGACTGGAGTTCTGTGCTCTCCCAGTGCTCTTATAGTTTGTTCATTTAATCTGAGCATTTTGGGCTCCATACATTCCCTCGTGCCTTTCTCCCTGCTCCATCCCCAGTTCTGTCTGTCCGTACACTCTCCTCGTTACCTGAGCAGCCTTCTTCTCCTCTTCAAAGCCGTCTATGTCCACGCCCATCCCTCTCTCCTCGGCGATCAGGGCTGTGAGGTCCAGGGGGAAACCGTAGGTGTCGTACAGCAGCCAGGCTGTGTCTCCTGGACAGACAGAGGGGGAGGGGGAGAGAGAGAGAGAGAGAGAGAGAGAGAGAGAGAGAGAGAGAGAGAGAGAGAGAGAGAGAGAGAGAGAGAGAGAGAGAGAGAGAGGCACAGGTGAGACAGGTTCACACTCTACCAGCCAGGGAGCAGGTGGCACTCACAACAAACAATTTACAGACTGCTCAACATCCGCTCATGGAAAATGGGGCTCCCGGTAATTCATGACATACTTTATTATTTATGTTGTCAAATTACATTTCTGCAGAAAAAAAAAAAAATCATTAAGAATTATTGGTATTAACAGCTTATCACTCACTTTCACAATCTCACAGCCTGAATAGTCTCTGGCACAGGTTCTAACCACGTCTATTTCATCACTTTCATCTCACAGGTGGCAAGCAATTGATCAGCATTTATTTTTGTGACTTGGCTATTGGGTTCTGGATAAACACATTAGCATTCATGGCGAGCATCAGTGTTCCACAGGCTGAGCTCCAAAGCTGAGCTAGTCTGAGTGCCGTCACATCTCACCTGGGATGGTGGTGCTTTCTCCCAGGCTCTGGATCTTACGGTCCAGGATGCGGCGCCCTCTGCTGAGCGTCTTGAGGAACTGCGTCTCCTCCTCGTTAATGATGTCCTTCACCATGTCTGGATCCTTTTTCAGCTCTGGGAAGGCATCTCCCTAAATAAATAATAACCACACAAACCAATATAGTATTAGCAACACCACGGCTCACGCATGATGAAGTTGGGGATGAAGTAGGGCCCAGAAAGATGTGCAAAAAGAGACCATTTTAGATTAGATAAGTCCCTAACACTAAAGCTCTCCTCACATTGGCACCGACATGAGTGCAGCGCACTCTGCTTCCAAAATTCGACTACATTAGATTACAGTGTTTTCAAACTTTAAAAAAAAGAGGCTTCTCTCACCAGTGACTCGACCACCACGTCCACTAGGGAGGCAAAGAAGCCCTTCTGGGCTCCAAGCTTCTCGTGAGAGTATCTCACCGCACGCCTCAGGATCCTCCTCAGCACGTAGCTGCAAACAGACACACACAGCAGGGGTTAATGCACGCACACACACACACACACACACACACACACACACACACAGCAGGGGTTAATGCGCACACGCACACACACAGCAGGGGTTAATGCACACAGACACACACACACACAGACGAGTGGTGGATCTCATGCACACAGGTCAGTGGGTAAATGCAGGTGCGTTAAAGGACACAAAGTGGAGAAGTCCTACACAGTGCTGTACGAATCCATTTGGTAATGGCGATATTAGCTCTGTTTTGACCTTATGATCATCACGGTCACTACTGTATAAACTAAAACAGACACACACACACGGACACACATAGAGACATGCACACACACACGGACACACATAGAGACATGCACACACACACGGACACACATAGAGACATGCACACACATGGACACACACAGACACACATAGAGACATGCACACACATGGACACACATAGAGACATGCACGCAAACGGAGACACACACACTGAGGTGCAAAATAGCCACTCTGAGGAAGTGGGTGGAGTATTTGCACTTGTCTCTCCAAACAGAAAAGGAAAGGGAGCCAACCACTCCTCACCCTCTGCCAGTGTTGTCGGGTCTTCCTCCGTCGGACAGGGCGATGGTGATGGTGCGGGCGTGGTCAGCCAGCACACGGTAGGCCATGTCAATGCCATCTGTGTCCTCAGCGCCAACCTTGCCCGTGTATGGCCTGGCACCAGTGCCCTAGGGACAGAAAACAAACACTACAATTTAGGACAGGAGAAACCGAGAGGGAAAAAAACCACACCACTATTAATATATGTATTCAAAGTTGCCATCGGACACTAATGTCAGGTGAACCCGACTCTCAACTAGCGGTCTTCTAATAGCAAACTAATGCTTAAACTTATTCATTCCACTCTGACTTTAATTCTGTATTGAAAATGTTGTATATATTATCACTGTGAATGCTTTTAGACTGCCTGTTGATATAGTATTTTTCCTTACTCTGTTAACATACTATATGTGCGGTGTATGTGTTGTGTTTTATGTTTATGTATGTTTCTCCCTGAGGTGCTGCCTCTCTTGCACTGGTTAAAGAAAGAATAAATAAATAAAATAAAAATGGCTACATTAAACTATTATTATTATTAACTATTACTCTCACAAGATGTGTCTACAGAATGCTGGGTTGGTTGGTCTAACTGTGATGGACTAGCTTCCTGATCCAAGCAGCATTTTGAGTGGCTAGTATTTTGGTGGTCGTGCGAGTGAAGGTGAAGGTAGCCCTCTGACCTTCTGGATGGCCTCGAAGTAGGGCACGAAGAGGTCCGTGTCGTAGTTGGACATCTTATTCTGCAGCACGGACACCAGGCGCTCCAGGCCCATGCCTGTGTCAATGCTCTTCTTAGGCAGAGGCTTCAGCTCCGTCTCAGACTCCCTGAACAAGAACCGTGAGACACATGAGCGTGAAGGCACCTTGGAGCTCTGTGTGTGTGTATATAAGTGAGAATGTGAATGTGTGTTTGACCCATGGAGCTCTTTGTGTGTGTGTGTGTGTGTGTGTGTGTGTGTGTGTGTGTGTGTGTGTCCCATGGAGCTCTGTGTGTGTGTATATAAGTGAGAATGTGAATGTGTGTTTGACCCATGGAGCTCTTTGTGTGTGTGTGTGTGTGTGTGTGTGTATATATAAGTGAGAATGTGGATGTGTGTGTGAATTATGGAGCTTTGTGTGTGTGTGTGTGTGTGTGTGTGTGTGTGTGTAAGTGAGAATGTGAATGTGTGTGTGAGTATGAGTGTATGAGAAGGGCTATGTGTAGGTATGCTTGCAGCTCATCGTGTCTCCCACCTATTGAACTGGATGAACACCAGGTTCCAGATCTCCAGCACGTTTGGGTCGTCCATGTTGACCAGGTGGGCGGCGTCTCTGCCCCCAATGCGGTCGTAGTGGATCTCACTGCAGGGGCCGCAGGGGCCAGTGTCGCCCATCTCCCAGAAGTTGTCCTTCATGCTGCCGGGCAGGATACGGCACTCCTCCATCCTGAGAGAGAGAGAGAGAGAGAGAGAGAGAGAGAGAGAGAGAGAGAGAGAGAGAGAGAGAGAGAGAGAGAGAGAGAGAGAGAGAGAGAGAGAGAGAGAGAGAGAGAGAGAGACAAAGACAAAGACAAAGACAAAGACTTTGATTTTTAAAACCCCTTTACTGAAAAATTGAATTGAATTCTAGGTCTAAGCGTTGAGACACACACACACACACACACACACACACACACACACACACACACACACACACACACACACACACACACACACACACACACACACACACACACACACACACACACACACACACACACACACACACACACACACACACACACACACACACACACACACACAGCACTTCTTTATCCTGTCCATGTTTATCAGCACTCACTGCGTTCATACCATGCGCCCTGTTCAAAGTGTACCACCACACAATGTCTTCAGAAGTGCAGTTTAACATGCTCACAGACCAATCCAAGTACAAACATCAGAATGTTGGCCTACAACTATTTTGTCCACCCTAAATAAAATCCTACATAGCCAGCGCTACCCTGAACCACTTGCAATATGACCAAGCTGAAGAACGTACAAGACCCAAGACCCAGCAAACAGATAGCAGGGCTCCAGACTAACTTTTTGCACTGGTTGCACTGGTGCGCCTAACTTTTTTTTCTTAGGTGCACCAGCACAAAAGTTAGGTGCACCCAAATTTTCAACCACATCGCATTTAACACCGCAGCAGGTTCACTTTTTTTCCTTAATTACTGTCCTATATAGGTTGTCCTATGACTTATGATTTACAATTCTACAAGAAAAGTAACTTAATGAAGTGTTGGTGCTTTAAGTGCTTCACTGAGCTGAAATTTAAACTTAAAGGAGAAGTTCGGTGTGAAATTGACCTTAGCTGTACTGAAAGATGTTGCTGAGTACTTACATGTGTCCAATAGGCACCTTCGCTCACCCCCTAGCATTCCGAATTACGCCGTTTTTAGCCGAGTAGCTGTGGGGGGCATAGCGTAGCCTATGCAGCTAAATCGCTATTTTTACACAATTAAAAAGGTTCCAAGACCCTCAGAAGTCTACCAATGCAGTGTGGAGTTACTTGGAACCTTTTTAGTGCTGTAAAAATAGCGATTTAGTTGCATAGGCTACGCTATGCCCCCACAGCTACTCGGCTAAAAACGGCGTAATTTGGAATGCTAAGGGGTGAGTGAAGGTGCCTATTGGACACATGTGAGTACTCGGCAACATCTTTCAGTACAGCTAAGGTCAATTTCACACCGAACTTCTCCTTTAAAACATCTCAAGATGAATTAAATAAAAATAACAGTGAGTAAATTAAAGGGAAAATTTAGCCCTTTTCTGGTTTGTTTTGGATGAACTAGAGTGGTGGACACCGAAATTTTGACGATTGGTCTTGTCTCGACTTTTCTGACTCGTTTTGAATCGCCTTTTCACTTCTCAGGGTGGCTGGCAATGGGCATAGTGTAGTAGGCTACTCAAACATGTCCTAAAACAACCCTTAACGTTCGTTTTCAAAACTGTGCAACTCACCGAGTGGTATATCTATGTGTTTTGGTTTTATATTCAGCTTTGCCTAAGTATTATACACATGGTAAAGAGACACAATTACTGCATTACTCTCAGTTAATTAGTAGGCTCATCCTGATTCAATCAGAATGCGTGCTATTGTTTGTTGTCAAAGGCTTCAAGTCTTTTACAGGGGGACTTGAGAGTATTGGATTCAGAACTTATTATTTTTATATACATGTGATTTACTGTGGTTGTTATTGTACACCAATCATGTGTAGCTATTTTTCATAACTTATGAAGAAATTAGTAAAATCATGTATCTAGTCATGTACAGTACCTGCTTATTTGGATCTGACTAACTTTAATGAAACAAGTGTATAATCATTTATATTTTGTGCATTTTCCCAGTGACATTATTTGATTAAATGTTCCAGCCCAGGGCTCCAGAGTGCGACCAATTTGGTCGCATATGTGACCTAATTTTTCAGAAGTGCGACTAAAAAAAATCGGAGGTCACACCGGTGCGACCAGCTATTCGAGAGAGGAAAAAGTGTCCGCATTGAAACTCTACCTTTGTTCAATAACAGACACATATTTGGCCAATATCGTGGTTTAAACAAATCACAGATAGTGAAGGGCGGGACCTCCCCTCTGATTGGCCGTGGCCTAGTGCCTGTGTGTAAATTTGAAAATGCATGTGCTGCAGAGAGAGAGGGAGGTCAGGAGCCGTCAGATAAACAGAGTGGATGTAGTTGCATTACAGTGTGGTCACATAGGCCGAGATAAATGTCCCCTCTCCCCACTGCCCTTCAGCGGCTGGCAGCAGCAAACCGATCAGACGAGCCCGAGATGATGATAAAGTTTATCATTGCCTACAATAGGCCTAGTGAAACTTCCCTTCACCAAGTTCAGTCCGAAATAATTATTCACCAGAAAAATAGTTTGAACGTAAACCCGACGTAGAAGAATGCCACTTGCGCCAAATTTATAGGAGTCATTGCAGATGAAAAGACGTCTTAAAATTGTGAACAATGCATACAAGGCCTTCGCGAACGACATCGAACAACAGATATCGCCGAAAAGGAGTGCGTCATTGACCGCAGTTACATGCAGGGAGTAACCCGGTTTTCAACAGCAATATTCGTTTTGCGCGCGAGTTGTGTAAACTCATTCTGATGGCATCAATCAATTTAATCCGGTATTTGGCGCAAACCGAACATCGCTGCTACATTTAAAGCCTGAATATTCCCTGCATGTATAGCCTACAGTGGTCATTGTGTACGGTGAATTGAATGGACACATTTAGATCAAGCATGGCAAGTCATTGCAATAGCCTATAATAATAGGCCAACCATTTCGTTACTGCATTAACCATGTTCTTATTGAACATTTAAAAATACTAAAATTAAAAAGTGAATTGCATTGTGGGGCTGTCAAATGATTATTGCAATCATCATTGCAAAATCACATAAAAATCCCCCAGGCTACTTGGAACATCTCTTTAAATTGTGCTCAAATACATTTCTATGGAAGATGCTAGCATGGCGAGCTGGTTTAGCCATGGCCTAAGGATAGTCATGAAGGATAGTATGTAAAATATTGAGCCATGAGATGTGCAGTTTGAAGCCCTTAAAAGACGTGCACTGTTAATTTACTCACTGTTATTTTTATTTAATACATCTTGAGATGTTTTAAGTTTAAATTTCAGCTCAGTGAAGCTCTTAAGCACCAACACTTCATTAAGTTACTTTTCTTGTAGAATTGTAAATCACAAGTCATAGGACAACCTATATAGGACAGTAATTAAGGGAAAAAAGTGAACCTGCTGCGGTGTTAAATGCAATGTGGTTGAAAATGTGGGTGCACCTAACTTTTGTGCTGGTGCACCTAAGAAAAAAAGTTAGGCGCACCAGTGCAACCAGTGCAAAAAGTTAGTCTGGAGCCCTGCAGCCATAAAGGCTGAAAAAGGGGGACTGAGAGAAAGTGGAATAGAACTTTACGTCCAATATTCCAATATATGGTTTAATGTTCTGCATTATGTCCAATATTCCAATATGTGGTTTAATGTTCTGCATTTCTCATTAGTAGGTCACTTTGATACTAAAAGTATGATTCTATGTAATGACTGTATGATATCTGTACTGTCCCTGTGTATATCTCTGTGTGACTGTGTTTAGAGATAAGCAGGAATATTATGACTTTGCAGTGTTTCACTGTTCTGCATGGCTGCGTCAGTAGCTATCTGCTCCGGATTGCCAGGCTGCCACTAATCAGGGTCTGATTCAGTGTAGTCCACGTGAGATGGGATGACCAACGCCATCTCCTGTCAGCCTGGAAGGATACTTAAACTCTAACTATTTCCTTGTCTAGTTAGAGCAGCTGATGGATCTTTAGGTTAAGTCATGCTGTCTCTCCCTTGATGCGCATTATTGTAAATAAACTCTGTTCCTGATTTTTCATACTATTGGTCTGACTGGGTCTCTATTAAATCTATGGTATAAAAATTACCATCAGTTTGAACGCCTCGGTTCCACGCCAGACAAGCCGGAGTACAAAATAAACTTGGTGTACACCTTCATTAATGTTGATTTTCTCCCGACTGGAGGGTCATACTATCACGACATTCTACTGAAATAGAGAGGAGGGTTTGGAGATCATGATACCGTGTCCGAAATGTGCATCCATTGCTCAGAAAAATAAGGCTTTGACAAATTCTGGGAAATTCTTGGATTCTGCCATAGACCTCAATGTTAAAAAGAGAGCCCGATCACTGCATAAATGTGCGGGGGCGTGTACTGCTACCCTATTTGCATAAATTTCCAGGGACAGGAAATGGCCTCCCATGAAGTATCTTCGTAATCAACCATCTTTGGCGCAAGCTTTGGTTAATTTCTGTAAAGAAACAGTGCCACCTATAGGCCTGGGATATAAAGTAACGTGTTGAGTCGTGTTGAGATGGATCCGTTTGGACGCAAATATTCTTGATACGGTTTCAGAGAAGACGGAAGAAAAAAAGATCGGTTTGGTACGTGTGGACTAGGCCTTAGGCAGCCGCACAAACCGCTCACTGCCAACACAAAACAGCAAATGCAGAAACCAGCATTTTGTCTGACTGCGGCCTTACACTGCAGTGCTGACTCACCCCAGGTCCAGCCAGATCTGCTTGCACTCCAGGTCCGCCTCCAGGCCGGCCTCAGCGTGGCCCCCAAAGTAGGTGACATAGAGGCGCTCGATGGGGATGCCGAGCTCCTGAGTCAGCAGTTCCAGGGCCATCTTACAGGCTAGTTGCTGTAGAGCAGAGCAGACACCCAGCCATCAGCACAGGAGGAAACGAGGAAGGGAGAAGAGAGAAGGAAGGACACGGTTCATTTGGTTAATTTTAGAATGACAGGCTGACAGACAGACAGACAGGGTCAGGTTCAGATAGCCCCGAACACAAGACTAAATAAATGCAAAAAAAAAAAAAAAAAAAGAGTATGCAATAGACATGACTGGTCTAGACTGGTCTGGAAATGTCGAACTCACTGCATAACTGTTCAAGAAAAAGTATCTCCCGACAAATATGTAGCTTAAATGCAATGGGTTTATAATATTCTGACCTCTGCTAGACAGGTGTCAACCTTTTTCCTCCGTTCTCTGAAAGGCTTACCTTAAAGTAGTCTCCAAAGGACCAAGAGCCCAACATCTCAAAGAAGGTATGGTGGTACACATCCTTCCCCACATCGTCCAGGTCATTGTGCTTGCCTCCAGCACGGATGCACTTCTGGGTGTTGGCAGCACGCTTCAGTCTGGCCATTGGGTGCGATGGGTCAATAGTGTTCAGAAAGATGGGCTTGAACTACAGGTGGAACAAAAAAAAACAACAACATAAACAGGCTCAGTCTATGGTATATTACTAGACTCAGTATATTTACTGTGTCTAGCGCCATCTTTAAAAGTTCTGTGAAGACCACATTTTTCTTGTAAGCTGCTCTAGATTCAGTTCCCTATAGTTACATACACCAACATTCAACCAGAGACAATCATTCAAGTTTTCATACAGTTAAACGGTGAACTTGATAATGCAAAATACTTTAAATGTAAGTTTCCATCTTCTAGCTCGCACTATGGTTAAAGAAGCCCTATGCAAGTCTGGTTATTCCTTCGCTGTTTCTGGGTTTTCGCCTGATTTGGGCTCGCATTTTTCACGACATAGCTCACCCTGCAGCTTCGGTAGCAAGTGACTGCTACACTAAACCCCCACTAGCTAGCGAGCTAGCCATCAAGAAACCAAGCTAAACACATACAGGGCTCACAATAAAACGGTCGAGCAAACACATTGTTCAAGAGACTATCAAACCACATTACAAAAACGAAGTTCACCCAAGGCTAGTTGGGAGTCCGTTTTGCAGTCTTCTTAGAAACTACAATCTGACTACATTTTCGAGTCCTTCCGTCGAGTCACATCCGGATTTCTTCGGTCCGGGACCAGAAAGTTGCATATTCGGTTTTTCCGCGGAGAAGCACTAGGGGGAGACGAAGCACCCACCAAACGACCCAAAAAGTGTTGTAGAACCATCAGAACGACTCTCAACCTGCACAATTAAGGTCACTTTTGCTAAAATTGTTGCATAGGGCTTCTTTAATCAAACATAAAGGCACAGCAACGAGAAATTTAGCGATTTATTCATACATCATTCCTCAGACAAGAAATATATTTCCTCTATCATAATGGCTGCCAAGCAACGTTGAGAGGCAGCAACTCTAACTTTAGTATAAATTCGTGGTGGCACAGTAATGCAGTCAATGTGAAGGGTTGCACTGGGTTTTCGCCAGCACCGAACGTTATTCGGTTAATATATATGGGGCAGTCGTGGCCTACTGGTTAGTGCTTCGGACTCGTAACCGGAGGGTTGCCGGTTCGAACCCCGACCAGAAGTGCCCTAGAGCAAGGCACCTAACCCCTCACTGCTCCCCGAGCGCCGGTGTTGTTGCAGGCAGCTCACTGCGCCAGGATTAGTGTGTGCTTCACCTCACGGAGACCAAATTTCCCTCACGGGATCAAAAGAGTATATATACTTATACTATACATATATTCAGCCAATCATAATCAAGGACCGGAACTAGTTTTAGAAACTATGGTTTACGGACCTCTCCAAACCAACCCATCGATAATTTGTCTGCATCTAGCAAGTTTTTTCTAGAGGGCTAGTTACCGGTCTATCTGGTGGCTACACCTGGCTGTGGCATTATTGCAGAGCTCACCTGGTTCATGCCGGCGTTGGCAAACAGCAGCGTGGGGTCGTCCAGCGGGATGGTGGCGGACGAGTGGACATACTGGTGTTCATGGCGTCGAAAGAAGTCAATGAACTTCTCTCGGATCTGGGCTGCAGTCAATGAAGAGTCCATGATGCGAGGGCTGCTAGCACGAGACTGTGACTCCGACTCTGACAGCGACTGTGACTCAGACGGTGACTCCGACAGTGACTGTAGGGAAAATGGACAAATACACACACACACAGATATATATGGTTGGACAAATCGTGCTACACTGAACTGTCTGAAAGAGACAGTGGAACACAGGTGCGGTCTGTGCAATTCATAACATCAACCCAGGCTCTAGTTGGCTCTGCCAACTGCCAACCGTCAACAAGTTAGGAAGGAATGCAGACGGATTTGGTGAGATCCACGGTAAAAATCCATATAGATCCATGATCCTTTGAAGCCCAATAATAATCAATTATGGTGTTGAGTGGCTCTTTATTTTGTGGTAATCAAACACCATTTTTCACACTGCAACTGCAAGATGCGTTTGGCACACTGCAAACAAAGGCACACAAGCTTGCTGATTACATAAGCACACAAGCTTGCTGATTTATCATAGACAAAATTGAAGCCACAGGCATTTACTTGGTTGGAAAGACAGGTCAAACCTCATTTTTAAAGGCATTGTGCTTAGGCTACAGCTTAGTGGACAGTAATGTGCCTGAGGTTGAACGTGTGAAGGCCTATACTGCTGTTCAAGGTTAGTAATGTTGCTTTTCATAAACACAGACACTAATGTTTTGGAGAATGAACGCTTCTGCATTAGTACTGACTGCAGGTAGGGATGTAACGATTACCGGTATAATGGTAAACCACGATAAAAATGTTGACGATAACAATTATCGTTTTCATTTCAAATATCATGATTATCACGGATGATTACCACGGTGTGGAAACCGTGTGTTTAATCCTTCCCAGCTTCATCCGAGCCTGCTTTTGACATACAGTAGGCCTGGTACAATGAAACAAAACTGGTACCCTACTGATTCTGTTATATGTTATCGATGGATTTAATTGTGGCACAAAGCCAATTATACATGACCAAGGAAAAAGTGAACGGGACAACACACAATGTCACTGTAATGTTATGCTATGAATTAAGAATGCTCAGCTCAGCCAGGTTTGTTTGTGCAGTCAGGATGTAGGCCTATGAATGTGAATGAAAATATGCCCTTCTCCAGTAGCTATAGGCCACCTTAAAATGCACCAGAATAAAAGAATCACATCTACTTAGTAACAATTTTTTACCCACCCACAGCACCACCTCTATGAGCACCCCAAGATGAAAATGAGTTCCAGCGTCCCTGGTTAAATGTTGCACTTTTGATAAGGTTTTGCCTATATTTTGTAATAGTAAATGCGGTCACACTTTTTGAAACTATTTCAGCCTATTAGTCCTTTCTGAACATAATTGAACACACTAACCGGGAGGTTACATTTTCATATCGTTACTTTAATCTGTGCACCAATGTGCGCACAGACTTTCTTGTGGGGTTATTTTCCATCACCTTATCCTCTGATCTGATGCACAGCAGTGTTGCGCGGGTTTGGTCACAAGCGGCCCGCGGTCGCCCGATATTTTAATCAACCCGACCGCAACTCGGACCGCGAATATTAATTAGGACAAAATTATACCCGACCCGCGATCCGACCCGCTTATTTACAAAATGTGTGCTTTTGGTTATAGGCTGCATGCAGTGTGACAGTAGGCCATTTCTGTAAAAACAAACTAATTTATTTACGAAACTTGATGCAGTAGAACTACACGCAGTAAGCATGCAGGACATAATGTTTGCGCAGGAGAAAGAATGAGAATAAGAGCGCAAGCACGCACGCAACGCACAAAGGATAAGAACACTAGGATAAGATTTGAAGGCCATGGACATACATCTTTCTTTCGAAAACAGAAATGGTGAGGCGAGGTAGGCAAGAGAGATACATTGCTGGTCAAAACGTTAGCGTAAGAACTGGTTTATAATGCTGAATGAAACACAAAGCTTTACTAAAGCACATCCACTGTTTAAAGTCACAAACACAACGAACTAAGGTAACTTTTATGCATGCGCGAACCTATACATACCGGTAGATATGGCTGTGTAGTCTGTGCCATAACATTTATTCCTGCAGGCTGCCCGTTTTGGCTGTCATACTTTTAAATGGCTTCGCAAGAAGTAGGCCTAGACCATAACCATAGCCTATATCGCTTTTTCTGAAGGGGTGTCTTTATTATTTTAACTCGCGTCTTGCTTCTTTACTGTTGACGTTACTGTATTGATGCTTTACTGTATTGATGCTAGCTTTCTCGTGATATTTTAAGTAGGCATATTTGTAGAAAATATATATTTAATTAATTTTAACTGACCCGCCCGCAAATGACCCGAATATCATTAAAATATTTTGTTTATGACTCATAACCGCGGGTGACCGCGGTCATCCGCGGGCGACCGCTTAATTTCGGGCAGACCGCGCAACACTGATGCACAGGTATCCCCCTGGAGCAGAACAAATGGAATGGTCTACTACCTTCACCAAAGGTGAGCATCCTAAGGGACAGCTATGCAGAGTAAACAGGCCAGGTCCCCTTCCTACCTACTACCCCCTGCAGTAACGACCAACCTGCATGCAAGCAGCACCAATCCTCTGATCAACTCGCACAGCAAGCGCAGGCTTAAACCGCCAATCATTGCAGAACACTGCATGCACTTCAACACGTTTTCCCCGTCATCTCTCTGTACGTTGCAATTAGCTCTCAGTGCATATTCAGTGCAGACTTTCAAACAGCCAATGTTGCAATAAAGCACAGCTAGACAAGACATGAAATAAGGTTGAGGTGTTATGTGTTCTTCTGTCAGTATAGTTATAGTCACTCAAAAAAATGCAGTCTTTAAATCACCACCGACTAGTTGGTCAAAATGCAATAGCGCAGGACCTTTGAGTAGTTCACCTGACAGCACCCGAAAACTTTGGCACACAAAACAGTGAGATGCAGACCCATCAGTGACAACCAGGCTGCACCCTTTGTAAGAGAAGAGTTTATGCATGACATAAAAAAATGAGAACACCAAATAAGGATTACATTAAGGTTTTTTTTTCAGTCTTGACGTACTTCATAAATACACAGACGTGAAAAGTGAAAAATAATGAACTGGTGTTAATGAACAACCACTAAGAGCTACCTTACGATAACGACTTGCATGAGCTGACATACTGATGGCTAACGTAAGATTGGCTAAATCTGGTCTAGCTTCATTCAACTAGCTACAACTCTTGACAGCCGACCGGCTGCTAATTATGGGACAGATAGCTCACTCGTTTCGTATCAGGAAAGCTGGCAAATTGAGCAAACGGCTCAACTAATCAATTCTTGCGCGAATTGATATTCGTGGAAGGGCTGGAGTGAAAGCTCGCTACCCATCACGAACAGCACCTGGTACCACGAGAAGGCTAACTATGCTAGTAAGGCTCAACGCTGACCATTCATTAGAGTTAGCTGCACAGCGAGCTAATCACTGGTTTAATGGGATGGCTCAGCTCTTAATCCCCACGTTTATTGATGGTATAAATACTGCAGCATCGGTTACTATGAAATACTATGATAGAGAGGACCAAAAACCCCTGTTATACTCACGGTTATTAATCTTCCAGACACTTTTCTCTCCTGTCACACTGCTTCCCCACGCCGGTGCACTCGAAGAAGAGAGGCGTACAGCGTTTACCCACAAAGAAATGCCATTGGTCTGTCAGCGACAACGTCTGAATTTCTAAAAAATGATTGGTTAGGAGAGCTGTCCATCTAACACAGACCCGCCACCAGGGTATGTTGCTTTGCGCGCACATAACGTGGAGCTGGATGATGCAACAAAAAAGTAACAACTCAGTGGTTGCCTCATGATGAAGATGAAGATATATGATGTAGAAAAAACATAATACGTAATTTGTATTAATACAATTATTATTTCAATGTATACAATTTGTATAAATCCGATTTCCACAACAGATGCTGCCAATGAATCATAAAGTAAACTTGATACAGAAGGGCGCGACACTGATAGACTTTCTTTCAGCTTTGATAGCAGTTGTACAAATGAATTGATTGAATGCAGTCAACGAATCAATTAACCCGCTTAGGGCATTTTCTGCAAACATGTTAATTCGATTTTGTAAACCGGGTCTGGCATATGTTTGAGTTTTGAAATCAAAATAACAGCACAGTGTCTAATATTTACGTAACGGGACTTTATTCTAGGCCAACATAAAAAATGAGGTGGGGGGTTTAGTCATTCGTCTTAGTTTAGTTTTCACAGGAATAGCGTAAGAGGATAGTGCTGTCCTCCAACCAGCAGATGGCGAAACAGTTTGAGTGATGATGCCAGTCGGTCTTGTGTGTTGTGCCTGAGAACAACTTCCGCAGTGGAACTTTTAGTGAGGAGCTGAGGACCTCCACGCGGACCACGAAGAACGAAAATGCCTGTAGATCGTAGGCGAATTCGGGGTCCAGATGAATCTCATTCTCCTTATCATTTCATCTCCAAGGAGTCGCTGAAATCCCTCGCCTCTGGGGATCGCCGTTTAGATGAAAGCCAGCGCGGCCCCTCGGACCTGCGTCCGATATTTGCGCGGTGTGGACTGATCAGTCAGGCCAAGGGCTCTGCTTACATTGAGGCAGGCAATACCAAAATAATCTGCTCTGTGTATGGGCCCCGAGAAGCTGACCGCAGAGACGAAACCGACATGAAATCAGGACGTCTCGTCGCTGACATGCGGTTTGCCCCGTTCGCCTGCCATAAGAGAGGGGCATGGGTGCAGGGTAACGAGGAGAAGGATATGTCTCAGGGCTTACTAGAGAGTCTTCGGCCGGGAGTCTGCTTGCACAAGTACCCTCGCTCTCAGATTGACGTTTGCGTCATGGTTTTGGAGAGCGACGGGCCAGCTCTGTCCCATGCGGTCACCTGTGCATCCCTCGCTCTCGCGGATGCAGGGATCGAGATGTACGACCTAGTGTTGGGATGCACCGTCCGACACACTGGGACAACGCAGCTACTCGACCCCACTTTGGCAGAGGTCCAGGACGACAAGAATGGTGGTTTCGTGGAGAACCAGGGAAGTGTGACTGTTTCTCTGATGCCTAACATGAATCAAGTGTCAGGCTTGCAGTCGGACGGTGTTATGGAGCAAGAGTCCCTAAAGGCAGCTGTCCAGGCGTGTATTGAAGGCTGCTACAAACTGTACCCTGTCATTCAACAAACCCTGCTGAAGACGGTGCGAAAAAAGGCACCTCCCTCAGAGAGCTAAAGTTGTGATGGTTCAAGTTTTTGTATCTAAAGTCACCCCCTTATAATTTTGTAATTGGCAATAAACACACGTTTTAGAATGTGTAGAAATATCATTTTATTATTGTAAGCAGTGTGCAAGACGGCGCTAATAACTATGCTGATAGTGCATGCAATGCAAAACTAGCTTCACAAATATAACTTATGTTTAAGGAGTACATCATTTTAGTGCAAATATTATAATGAACCATTTTATAAAATAAAATCTAAAAAGTATCAGTATCACATTTTCAGTTATGCTGTTGCTTCAGTATCCAACTCATACACATGGAATAGTTGTTTATTTTTTCTGTTAAAAAACACCATTTATCTAAAGTGATAATCGTGGTTTTGTGTCAATCATGTCGGTTCCATTTCTTTCGCCGGACAATCACAGTGGCCTCCCCCTTCACATCCCTCAGCCGGTCTGAGTCGAAGTCCACTACCAGTTTCCTCAGGCCAGGGCGCATGGGTTTGAATGAGAACTTGACCGTCACTTCTTCACCTGGTCCTATATTTCCCCTGTGTGAAAGAAGTAGACTGTTACCCAACAGCAAGAGTGGTAGAGTCCCACAAGGCATGAAATATCGTCAGCCTGTTTGTGCATCACAGCAGGGTATGGCCACCACAGAATTCCCAGACACATTTCAACGTGGACATACTGTGCTCGCCAAAAAATAGTTTAGGCCTGCTCGATGTGTTTGGCCCAGAGACTTATTTTCATTTCTGTCTCTGTGGAAGTACACTTCCAATGACGTAAAAACATAGACCTTCTAGTTCAGCTCCTCATAGTTCTAGAGTTTTATTTATTTTATTTGCAAATTCCATTTCACATATTTGGGAGAATTTACACAAAGCCTTGCACAAATGTTTGCTTCACACTGGCTAATCCGACAAAGGCAACCTTAGAGCCACCCAAGGCCGTCTGGCCGAGCGAAGCATTTATCCCGAATTTAGGTTGAGACAACGATGATATTTACCCTGGCGTCTGGAGAGCAGGCTCGCATGTGGTAACATTTGGCTTCACTGGGTGTGTAGAGAGGCAGATCGCCTTTGGACTGAGATGAGCAGCTTACGTCTGTTTGTATTCGTGTGTTTTGGTGTGGGGGTATAAATTCTGTTCTCTCGTGAGGCACTGCAGTCCGACCGTGGTTGACATGTCTTGCCAAGGTATCTTGGCCTTGGACTGTTTCTGACTATCCTTAAAGCGACCACAAATGGAAAAGTTCAGATCTGGAGAGGAAAAGTACTACTGTGGTTTTACTCAAACCATTCACTTTACAGCTGATTTGTCCATTAATGCTATTACCAGCTTGAAAAGCACATTAAGACGATCGGTACAAAATCCAAGGGGAGAACTGTCCTAAATCCTAAAAGATACACAGATACCAATCCTATGCAATTTTGTAGAAGAATTTATTACTGCTTAGTCCCGACTTTCAGACTCCTGGCAGATGTTAAAATGTGTGTTGACAAATGCATGTTATGACACACAAGGCTTGCACTTACGGAGCAGGAACCTCTGTAGCTGCTGTGAGGCCTGCACCCTCCACTGTGAACACGCCGTCTTTCAGAGTGACCGGCAGCGGGTTTGTGAAGGTGATGTGGGCTGTCACCTTCCGAGAGACGACCGCTTCCCCTACAACCTGAAGGAAAGCATAAACGTTAGAATAATGAAAGGATAACCAGACATTTCTGACTGTACTGGTTTCCTCAGCAAATACACACAAGGTTTAGACAATATTACCCATAACATCTTCTACTGTTGTAGCTCAATCTAAATGCTGTATGTATTCGCCTCCGTGTATGAGCCGAGTTCCTGGTTTACCTTGATAAGCAACTTTGGCATCCGCAGAGGGATGTTGACCTCCTCCAGGATCACGTCATCCTGATCATTCGTCTTGACGAAAGCAGTCACCCTGATCAGGTTATGCTCAGACACACAAGCTCCGTAGTGGTTGTAGCGAAGGCGCAGAACTTCTTTGTGAGCTGGAACACCCAAGTGAAAGGATCAATAATTATAATCCAACAAATTGACAATCACACTACTAAAGACAAGAAATTGTGAACACAGTGCAGTATTTCGATTTCGATTACATATTTTTAGCTCTGTAATGCTTTAAGCAGTACATCATCCTGTAGTACTGAAGTGCTTAATTGAATCCAGTACATCATTTAGGGAAGTCCTGAAGTGCTTCATGTAAAAGTGGTTATTTCAGTGTTAAAAGTGGACGTGTTCCAGCCGTGTGTGCTGGCCAGGCACCAGGCAGGGCTGTGTGACTCACCCTTCTGTGCAGGAACCGTGAGGCGAGCCGTCTTCTTCTGGCACTCTCCCCTGTGCAGGCTGTTGTAGGTCACTGTGGTGGACATGACTGTGAGGTGGGCGCGTGCGTCCTCGTCGCCCACGTTGTGCACCTCCACGATCACGTCGAAGTCCGTCCCGTGGACGGCCTGGGCATGCTTGATGGACAGCTCCAGCTGGCCCTGACCGCCGTTCTGTTGGGAAACCCTCCGGCCGGCCTTCTCGAAAACCTGACGCTCTTTCTCCGAACCTGAAATAACAGCAATAGGATTTGGAATTTGTTGGATTCAGACCCAGTGCATCTGTCTTTAACTATTTATAACTGTGAGCTTCTTCATAGTGGTTTGAGATGAGGTTGCACAGACAATGTAACTGTCATGTGACTATTGGCCTGGTTTCCCAGACATGGAATAAGCCTTGTTCTAGACTAAAAGAGAACGTTCAGTGAAGATCTCCATGAGTCTAGGCTTGACCATGTTTGGGAAACGAACACTATTTTAGTCATCTTCAAAAGTCCTGTGTATTATTTAATTTCTACAACAGAGGGCTAAATTAACAGGTTTTCACCTCAAATTACAAATTATTTTTCATAAAGCCCAAGAGATTTAACATTTGTACGGTTACATTTTTATGTGCAAATTAACTTTCCAAACTCTCTTTTGACTGGATCACCTTCTGGGTATTTGTAGTGTGCGGTGATGTCCTCTCGGTAATCGCCATAGACGCTCTTTGTGCTGATGTTTCGGCCCACTGTCCTCTTGTTGACCGAGGCTTGTGTGCGCTCGCCATCCGGGTGGACGACCCAAAACGCCAGGTCGGCATTCACCTCAGCGAAGATGAACGGCGCGTCATATTTCACACCCACCTCCCCCTCTCGTATCGCCCGCACAGGACAAGGCCCACAGCAGTACACACCTGAAATGAGACAATGGGCAATGGTTATTTCTCTCTCGTTCTCTCTCTCTCCCTTCTGGTTATCTCTCTCTCCCTCCCTCTCTCTCTCTCTCTCTCTCTCTCTCTCTCTCTCTCTCTCTCTCTCTCTCTCTCTCTCTCTTCTGGTAATCTCCCTCTCTCCCTCTCTCTCTCTCTCTCTCTCTCAAGGTCAACTCAACTTTATTCGCTCAAGGTCAACTATTCATAGATATTGTATTTTACCGTATAATATCCACAATATACATATATTCACAATATCATAATGTTGGTAATATCAGAATGTTTATAGCATGTGGATGGAATATTCTGATAATTATGTACATAAAAAGGGATAAAATGAGATGAATCCTACCATCACTTCTCTCTTGAGGCGTAGGGTCTAGAGCCTGCCACCCATCATTACCGTCTGGAAGGTCTTCCCGAGCCATCCAGGACTCCACCCAGCAATGGTAGTTCCTGTGCACAGAGATAAGATAAGATAGGATGAGATAAGATAAACTTATTGGAAATTTGTCTTGGGCGTACAGTGCCACTCACAGAGGATGAAAAGGAGATAAGCTGATAGCGAAAACAGCTCCATTAGTTTCGAAAAGGGAGATGGCTAAAGACTAAAGTATGTCTGCCTGGGGACAACAAGCATATGGGGTTGGCTTAAATTATAGTAGCAAGTATCATACGTAGCAAGTCGGGTGTAAATTACGTAGGTGTCAGAGTTCAGATGGGAGTTTCAGAGGGTCAGTGGTCAGGAACTCGTGGGTCTCACCAGATCATGTCCTTTCTGCCGCCAGTGGAGATGCTCTCCATGTTCTCATCGAACAGGTAGTCTATCATCAGGTTCCCGTCGGTGTCGTGGGCGGAGGAATAGTTTGTGATGCAGCGGGTGGGGATGCCCAGACATCGCAGAACTGCAGAGTGGAGATCAGAAAACCAGTCAAACACAACGGCCTGACATGACCTGGTAGAGTAGAGTAAATTGGTCGCAGAGCAATTACACATAGTGGGAAAAAATCTGGCCTAATCATCTGCACATGTTGAATCTACGCATGACATGACATTACACAAGCAAATGCTTGCAACCTCTATTAAATTAAACGCTGATATATTCCCAACCATATTTTTACATTAAGCAGGAGGACTGAACACTGTGCAGTGATACCATATCAATTGTGACTGTCACGATGCCCCACCTGTGCAGGCCACCCCTGCGAACACCCAGCACTGCCCGTAGCGCACCCTTTGAGCCCCGCCCTCGCTCCATTTCCTCAGGATGGGCACGCTGCCCGTCCAGCGCGTGGGAGCCACGCCGTCGGAGTAATCCCCCGTCCAGTTACCGGTCAGCACCCCGCGGTCGTCATTGGAGTTCACCTGCCGGGAGACAATAACATGTTGTCCTTTTGTTCTTCTGTTTTGTTTGTTAAAACTTCATTACATCATGTTCATACAGCATACTGTAATATGCTCCTAAACGAAGAGTTCACAGATGTATGCAATCTTTTACACTATTGTTTTATCATTGCAAATGATGCTACTGTCACAGCTAAAGCCTTCCATTCATTAACTAAAGTGGAAGTCAGTCCAAACTCATGTTTAACATTTGTGTACGTGGCATGTGCATCTTTGTTTGTGTGTGTGTCAGCTTGGTGATTTGCAGAGAGGTCAGTCATCTGCTTCGCTCTGTCTGCCCAGTTTCTTTCTAAGAGCTGGCACACCTTAATCTTTTCAGCAGTGTTTTGCGGTGTTTAGTTTCGTTAGCGGTATAGTTTCATGGGTGATGGTGGCATCCAAAACAAATAGTGACGGGAACCCAACAAAGTGCTCCAAAAGCTGGCTGGCAGTCCCACAGTCTACGGGGACACACAGAGCTGCCAAACAGCGTGGCAAGAGGAGACATGGTCCAACACAGTCCAAGTATCCAACAGCCAGAGCGGGCCAGCTCTTTAGGAGAAGGTGTGCCATTGTATTCATCAGTCACGGCTAAGTGACGTCGCCTGGTTTTCAGTAACAATTTGTGATCTGCTCCTAAATCATGTGACCTCAGACTACCAACTCAACACACTTTCTTAAATCCTGTGCACTGTTAGCAAGAGACCAGGGCATATATCTAAGTACACAGACATTTTTGAGTGTTCTAAGAGAAAAGACTCAACAGCACAAAAATGCATATATTTAAGACTAAAACTAAGACATATGTGCATTGTGCAATATCCAATATTCTTAAAGCGCCAGCAGCACCTTCAACCATGGTGGCAGAGAGACAACAGTATGCAGAGGTTATTAGTGCTGTTTTTGTACAAGAGACTTACCATGGCAGTGAGGGTTCTGCTGACATAAACAGGATTGGCTCTGTTCAGAGTGTCCATGTCTGGGTTCTTGAGTGCAGTGGGTGAGTTGTCCAGTATTTCAAAGCAGATGTCCACTATGTCCTTTTCAAACTGCGGGGTGATAGAGAGGCTGTTTGTGTCTGTGGCTTTTTACGTGTGTGTCAAATGTCAGAGTGTCACTTCGCATTACACTGATTTAACCGTTAATCAACATGCTGTCAGCATTTCAACACTCTTCCATAAATATTCATATCTCTGCAACTTCTCGCAATAATAAAAATGGCATTGAGCATCGTACAACATCGGATCGTTCTTGTTATTCACTTCCAGTAGTTGTTTAATTTGATATCTTGTTTTCTCTAGGTCGTGGCATTCCCCACGGCCAAACAACCCATCAGTACTCAAGACCCTCTTACTTAAAGCCACCACTTGTTCTCCATCTTCTCCCTCTCCCTCAAGTTCATTTAGTCTCTAACAAGCACTA